>NW_026864885.1:0-86306 GCF_026571515.1 Ruditapes philippinarum | reverse complement strand
GAAAAACGTGTTTACTTAATATCATAAGCTTCTAATTAATTGCAAATTTAAATGAATGGGTCAATCATAATTATCACCTGATTAATCGGTATCCACACAGTGATTGATAATAATAGCTTGTAACAATATATATTTCAACACATTGTTTGACACTGAAAGTATTTAAATTTACGGTTAAACCTAACAGATAGAAGATATTTGTTTGTTTTGCATGTAAGATTGAAATATAATTTCACTGAGTAAACACCAGATGCAATATTTTCACAAGTGGCGTAGCTACGAGTGAAAATATAATAGCTGGTGTTCACGAATGAAATATATTTCAATCTTATATGTAAAACAAATAAATTTTCTTTTTATTTCATGCTATTTAAGGGATTTTAAGTATATTTTTACTGATTTTGCCGCGTAACGTCACGCATTCTCCTATGTGACGTCATCATATCATGACGTCACATCATCAATTCTGAAATATAGTTCTGTTAATTTTTTCTCTAATTTTGTTACATTTTTACATGATGTATGATGAAATCGACTTTCTTTTCCTAAAGAAGCAAAATTTACGCATGACGGCAACTATAACTGCTTGTTATTTCATTTAGTTATGATTTTCTTTTCATGCGCATTTAGATATAGTCCGGTTACAGTGAAAATTATATTTTATAAATTTCACTAGTGGTTTATCAGAATATAATCATCTGATATATTACAATAAAACACTGGAAAGCATAAAATAAAAATACAGTGAGATACGCAAATCTTGCAATTCTACTGATAAGAAAACCCTGTCAGCTGCTAAAAGGAAACTGTCAATCCGTGTAACATATAATTACAATAAATAGTGATAACACAAACCTACATATTAATAATTGAAAGTGGGCCGAGTTGACCCATGCCGAGTTGGAATAGGGCCGAGCTGACTCGGGGCCAAGTACGTTTTAGGGCCGAGCTGACCCGGAGTCATTTATTTAAGGTGAGCTATTCAAGGAAAAGGCATTCAATTTAATGGGAAAAAAAATGAATATATTTTATTTTTTATTAATTATGAGACATTGTGTAATTATATACTTTTTTTCGAGTGACTTTCTTAGACCTGTTCACTCTTCTGTTCAGTTAAAAAATCTTAACCCACTTTTTAAGTTAGTTTCGATGTCATTGATCAGCTGATCAAATAAAAATATTTGATGACCATGCTTCCATAAAGTTCATTATTCAAATTAAACATAACAGCATGTTTAAAGCATAATTACTAATTTAGTAAACAACAAATTCATCAACTCTATGCTATTGTTTACTTTCCATCTTACCCCACCCACTGTTTAAAAAGTACCGCTAATTCAGAGACTAACTACATAAATAATATACATTATTAACCCTATAACGAATTATTGGCATTTAACTTACATATTTCCAGTTAAGCTGACAATGTTTTACAGTCTCAATTCGTATTTTTATCGTTTATATCGCAGAATCATAAAGCATTCCCTCTATAGGCATATAGCGTCAATGATGGCGTCGATTCCCCAGAGCTCGAAATCTCGGGAAGCGCGAGAGCGAGAGTTCAGGTTTTCGAATTCGTGAATAGAAATTATTTTGTATTGGGACTTATTATTTATGTAATTAAAGTGTACAGCTGCTATAAACATGTTTATAACATGTAATAATTTTTGGTTTAATAAAATGTCTGACTTTTGTTTTATTCATGTTTGTTTTCAACATGGCCTTTGATAATCTTTGATGTTTAAACATATTTTTCACATATATTTGTAATTATGTTCTTATTTAGCTTTAATCTTCATTTTTGAATAGATTGTTTTCTTACTTCACACAATAATGCCCTTTTAAAATATGCTATTGAATGACAGTTTTAATTATAAATTATAACTCAAATTTTTCATAAAAAGATAACATTTAAGATGCAATGTACATATATGAAATTTATACATACTGATACACTGCAATATGGCATATGGAAAATCGGATTTTGTTCTCTTTGAGGATATTGATTTAGATTTTTTTTCTTGGTGAATTTACAGCTAGTGAATATGAAAATTCTGAGGATGAGGATAAGATAAGTGTAAAATCTAAAGAGGATAAAAGAAAAACTTATGTATGTGATCAGTGTGATAAGTCATACAATTCTGTATCGGGTATAAGAGGACATTTAAGGAATAAACATGGAGTTAAGAATGTTAATGGTTAGAAAAACTTTTTTTATGCAATGTTTCTTACTGTGGTCTTTTTCAATTGTAAATAGTATAACAACTAAGATTCATATTTGCAATGGCCACGTCATACTGTTCATCAACCTGCATACCCATTGTTAGAGTTCCAGCTTCGACCCATTTGTCATGTGACATTTCTGTATGTATATATATGCATCAGACCAGTGGACAATATATCTGTGATTTTTTATACTGAACCACTGACTTAATAAAATTCTTTTACTCGTTTATCAGCATGCCCACTCAATTTTAAATGTAGGGGTACATGTACCCCCTGTCATTGAAAATTGGGGGTACATTTCAAAATCTGGGAGTACACATAAGTTTAAACATGTTTTTGTTTGTAAGAACATTTTATATAAATGTAGTATAATATAGCATAATTATTGTTTTGTTTTGTTAATATTTTTCATGAAATTATTTCATTTTAATGCATCAACACATGGAAATCGTTTTTTGTTTGGTTTTCTTTTTTTTCACCTTTATACCAAATAAAATTTTATTCTGGTTAAATAAGTCCACTCTATAGACACAATGTTTATATTTGTTAAAAAAAAATCGTAAATGTATATAGGCAGCGTTTAGCGGAATTAATAGGAAAATCGTGTACAGCTTCACACAGTGTGTTAAGAGATTCATCCGATCGACAATTATTTTAGCAAATATCTTCAAAATGGGGGCAAATTGAAGATCGATATTTAAAGCTGATTTAATAATAAAAGTACAATTCATTCTCATGTTTGGCTTGGAAACTGAGAATTTTTGCGAAATTTTAGGGTTTCTGAAATTCCGGCGAACGTGAAATCGCCGATGTTCGGGATCAATTTTCGGATCGAAGAAAAGCGAGCGTGTATTTTGGTTAGTTGTCCTGCATTTCGGCACAATATGTTAAAATTATTAAAAACTCTTATAGAACGTTTTTGCAAGAATGAAACGAATGCAAAATTTTGCTTAGAAAGTTCGAAAATTTCGAGAATAATTCAAAATTACACTCATTTGTAATTTGAGAAAACAGTCTTTAAACTTGCGGTGTAAATAGTCGATATTCTTATCCTTTTGTCGGTTTAAAATTTGCTAATTTCCAATCAACTGTTTGATCAAAGATGTTAAATTATCACCTCGTGTTATATCTGGTAATTACATGTACAGCGTGTGTATACATTAGTCTGATCTCTATTGCGTGATAATGATTGAAAGTGTTATCGCTGATTGGCTAATCGCTTCACGGGTCGCATGTGCATAGGACCGCCCTACCTATAGACTGACACGCGCTGACGTATTTGTGTATTTGTGGTCGCTTTTGATGCGACTCCAGGAAAAATTATGCGTACATAGGCTATCCCAAACGTTCATTCTGACGATTTTACTTTGCGTGCATGTACCCCCTGCTTACAATTTGTATGCGTGCATCTAGAATTTTGTGCGTGAATTACGCACTGTAGTGCGTGAATGGGCATGCTGGTTTATTAAAAGGCTAGGCAGCATGAAGGACTACCTAGTTGATAAAACACTTTATCAATATATTACACATTACAATTTTTTTTTAAATATTTATTTCATCTTATGAATATTAGCTGTACAAATTGTAAAAACATAATTGGAATAAAATACAAAAAATATTGTGAAATGAACCAAAGAAAACTTGCACATTGAAATCGGCAAAAGAAATTTGTGAAGAAAGCATCTGATGGAAAGTTTTCAATCTTCGATAAACCTGCAATTGAGATTGAAATAATATTATACAAAAAATAAGGAAATAAAAGACTTTAAAAGTGCAAATAACAATTGACACCATGACAGGATATCATTCATGATATCCAATGACACAGCTAAGGAATCTATAATTTTTAATAAAGATGTTTTTTTTTTCTCATTCAGATAACAAATTATGGTTTTCAAAAATTAAAAGAAACCCTATACCTATTTCTAAAACATTATTTTTTCTACTTTTTAAATATCAAACGACTTAACTGCAAATTCGTCAATTTATGGTTTGGTCTCAGATTTCACAAAAAAATTGTTGAAATTTGACACAGCGTAATGAAAAATCCTACAAGATAATTGATCCAATTTTATTTTCTTGCTATAGATATCTTTATGTTTTACTAAAAAATACTAACATGGGACAAATTTAATTAACATATAACGTTCATTTACGGGACAAAAAATGTACATCACGTTTGCATTCCGCCATTTTATTTTTCGGATTTTTGTCACAGTTCATAAAATTGGAACCCGTAAAATTTCATTTTATCTCACTAAAATTCCATAATCTTAACGTTAAACCAAAGATATTTAAAGGATCTATCAAAATATTCTGTTAGTTTTCTTGTAATTTACTTATTTAAACGAAGTTTTGCAGACAAAAATTACCCTTTCACGGCGATCAACACAAAACATCAGTTCGATTGAAATTTTTATTCTTTCAACAGACACAGTTTTTCACATTAGATACTTTATACACCATGTTAAAAATACATCGGATCAATATCATGATACTTACAGAATTATTTCATTTACTTTCTGGGGACTTCAACCCCATTAAGTAAACATACCGATCGATTTTCTGACCGAACATTTCCTCCGCTTTGAACTAAAATTGTAAAATGGCGGCGCTGATTCCTGATTGGACGAAAACATAAGGAGCGATAATCTCTGTGTTTCCCGTCCCCGTATCGTATGTTCCAGGGTAATTATACCCCTCGTTTTGTGGTCTATTTGGTTTTTTCTATTTTCTAACAGTTATTTCTTTATTTTTCACCCTACCTTCTCTAACCAATTTGGGTTATAAAGCACAAGTTCATGTATTTAACCCAAAATTTCTGACCTTCATTGTAGACCAATTTGCGGTACCACTAAAATATGCAACGGAGATTTTTTGGCGCAACGGGCGCAACGAAGTGCAAAATTTAAAATGTGGCAATAAAATACGATTAGCAATGCATTTTTAAATTTATATTAGTATGTGCTGAATGAAATAATATTTTGAATTTATAGAAATCATGTAAAAACAATATTTTCTATATTATAAGCATTGTGTTGTTGTAATACCGCTCATATCTCCGTAGCGCAAAAATTCATTGGCGCAACGGAGATTTATTTTTTTCAAAACTAGCAAACAAAGTACTTTTAATTGAATTTGCATTAGTATATACTAAATTAAGTCATATGTTGATATTACAAAATCAATGTTATGTATTTTTTTTATTATAAACATTCATTGTATTGTTGCACGGATTTATATTACAAGGAACGGACACTTTCGTTTAGCTTAAAGTCCCGTCGCGCGCATGCGCGGAATCGGATAAAGGTGAACAGAATGAGATGGCGAAACGCGCGGAGTGCGAAATATGACAGATTTTCACTAGAGTATGTGGTGTTATTGCAGCTTTGTGAAAAATTATACACATATGAATGTATTGATACAGTATTATTTTGTGTCGCTAAAGTATATATATATGAAAATATGCCGATAGAACGCTGCAACGCTTAGTTAAAAAGTACCTAATTTAAAAAATATTCGCCTATTGTTTAGGCATTCTCTCTACATTTTGACGCCCTTTTACTTTAAGCATAAATTATTACCGCGTTTCAGATTAAGATAATTATTTTTTACATGGTTTAATGGTGGCATTGCAAAAAAAATGTTTCTTGATTGCTAAAATACTTTCAAAGAAATTCATGTTTGAAATGTGTCTTTATTTTTGTGATTTTTTTCCAAATGATTTGTACATTTTTTATTTGATTACCTGTATATTAGTATAAATATAGCAAATATTTTACTAATTAGTGTATTAAATATATTTTCAGATCATTCTAGACAAGCGTTCATATATAGATGAATTCATTAGATTGGCAAGGAAGAATTTTTTATTGGCATACAGAACAGCTGTTTTATAATATAATTTTTAGCTCACCTGTCACAAAGTGACAGGGTGAGCTTTTGTGATCGCTTTTCGTCCGTCGTCCGTCCGTAAACTTTTACTTTAAATGACATCTCCTCATAAACCACTAAGCCAATTTCATCCAAACTTCACAGGAATGTTCCTTTGGTGGTCACCTTTAAAAATTGTTCAAAGAATTTAATTCCATGCAGAACTCTGGTTGCCATGGCAACCGAAAGAAAAAACTTTAAATATCTTCTTTTTAAAAAACATAAGAGCTAGAGCTTAGATATTTGGCATGAAACATCTTCTAGTGAGTGTCTACCAAGTTTGTTCAAATAAAAGCCCTGGGGTCAAAATTGGCCCCGCCCCGGGGGGTCATTGATTTTCCCTATATGCATATAGTAAAAACTTAAAAAATCTTCTTTTAAAGAACCCAAAGAGCTCGAGCTAAGATATTTAGCATGAAACATGTTCTAATGGGTGTCTACCAAGTTTGTTCAAATAAAAGCCCTTGGGTCATAATTGGCCCGGCCCCGGGGGGGTCATTGATTTTCCCTATTTGCATATAGTAAAAACTTAAAAAATCTTCTTTTAAAGAACTCAAAGAGCTATGGCTAAGATATTGAGCATCAAACATGTTCTAATAGGTGTCTACCAAGTTTGTTCAAATAAAAGCCCTGGGGTCAAAATTGGCCCCGCCCCAGGGGGTCATTGATTTTCCCTATATGCATATAGTAAAATCTTAAAAAATCTTCTTTTAAAGAACCAAAAGAGTTAGAGCTAAGATATTTAGCTTGAAACATGTTCTGATAAGTGTCTACCAAGTTTGTTAAAATAAAAGCCCTGGGGTCAAAATTGGCCCCGCCCTGGGGGGGGGGTCATTGATTTTCCTTATATGCATATAGTAAAAACTTAAAAAATCTTCTTTTAAAGAACTCAAAGAGCTATGGCTAAGATATTTAGCATCAAACATGTTCTAATAGGTGTCTACCAAGTTTGTTCAAATAAAAGCCCTGGGGTCAAAATTGGCCCCGCCCCGGGGGTCATTGATTTTCCTTATAATTATGTGTATAGCAAAAACTTAAAAAATCTTCTTTGAAAAAAACCCAAATAGCTAGAGTTAAGATATTAAGCATGAAACATCTTTTAGTGAGTGTCTACAAAGTTTGTCCAAATAAAAGACCTTGGGTCAAAATTGGCCCCGCCCCGGGGGTCATTGATTTTCTTTATATGTGTATAGCAAAAACTTAAAATCTTCTTTGAAAAAACCCAAATAGCTAGAGTTTAGATATTAAGCATGAAACATCTTCTAGTAAGTGTCTACAAAGTTTGTTCAAATTAAAGCCCTGGGGTCAAAACTGGCCCAGCCCCAGGGTGTCATTGTTTTTAACTATATGTGTATAGTAAAAACTTTAAAAAAATCTTCTTTTAAAAAGCCCAATGAGCTGGAGCTTAGATGTTTAGCATGAAACATCTTCTTATGGGTGTCTACCAAGTTTGTGCAAACAAATGCCTTTGGGTCAAATTGGCCCTGCAACGTTGGGGGGGGGGGGGGAGGTTGGGGGGCCTGTATACAGGTGAGCGACCTCAGGGCCATCATGGCCCTCTTGTTTATTTAGAAACAGATTTTTTTCATAGTTATCCTTCACAATTGACGTCAAATGATTTATTTTTCATATGTTTATTTTCATTATTTTTCAAAGAAATGACTAAACAAATTAAGTTGTTTATTTTCAGTTTCATTTATAAATGTTAATAAAGAAAATAGATTTACATTGACTATATATATATCCTCTTCAGAATCATTTTCTTATCACACATACCATGGACTGTAGTTAAGACCGCGTACATACAAAATATACATTCAAATTCTATTTGTTTTTGAAGATTGAATGTTGCAATTATCACATGATGTAACCTGGTAATGAAAAACTGAAAATAAACTTTTTCAATTATCGCTTGTCACCTGGTAATTACCCTCCTTCAAAAGTAATTAAACTTGAAAGAAATTTAAGCGATGTGTAAAAAATAATAAAAAGTTACTTTTATTTCGCAAAATACTGACTCAAACTGTTAAGATTTTTATTGTTTTTCTAGCGTTACATTACAAAGTTTCAGATATATCTTTCTACAGGCATTCAAATAAAAAGAATAATTAAAATATACGGATTAAAATATACGGGTGACATTAAAAAGGCCGGAATCGAGACAGCCACACGAGAGTACTTTACTGTTACGATGATTGTCTACTTCACTGCACCGACATTTGAAAACAGATTTACAAAAAAATAATAATGATATAAATAATGAATGAAATTGAAATATTCTATGAATATGGCAATATTGACAATCTCGGCAATATTTTGTACTAAAAAATGAATAAAATTTCTTCATGTGTGGAGCGAATTGTAAAGGCCGCAATACATTACCCGTAAACAATGGTGCGTTAATAAATATGACTACATAACCCAATAGATCTTAAATATTGCATCTTTGATCATCTGTGAATAACTAACATTGGCTTCTTTTTTATTTTGAATGGTACCGTAATTATAAATTTCAAATACCTGCTTTTTATATAAAAAAAATGTAAATTTACAGCGGATTTCGTCAAGTTAATTTTTTAATCGTCGTTGCGGACAGATTATCTGTATCTTTAAAAAATAAATTAGATATTTGAATTAAACAAGTATTTTTCTTCAAAGTATACTTTAAATTTCCAAAATCGGATAATAAATGGAAAAGCTGTATGGTATTTTGTAAAGTAGGTATCCGTTGTGAACGGGCATTTACGCTTAGCGCCAGTAAATTATCGATCGATGTACCTTTATCGGGTGCACGACAAGATATTTAAGCATTTATATAGGGTTAACTGGGAGTGTCCGATCCTTGTAATATAAATCCGTGATTGTTGTTTTACCTTTCATAAACTCTGTTCGATGGATTATTGCGAAACAGAGATTTTATTTTCAAAACTGTGTACTGTTTATTATGTATAAAACATAAAATAATCATATAAGTTGGTATCGTTGATATTTTATACATATTTTTTACATATACTACAAATAAGTTTGATTTTATTAGGTAGCGTACTGAATATATCAGATTCTAAATGGACGACGAAATGGACATGATTTCAAGTATTAAACATTCCCTTCACCAAAAAATATATCCAAAACTTATTTTGATCACTAAATAACTTGTAAATATATATATTTTCCATTTTCTATTACACTGATTTAAAATTTCCACCATTTGCTCACGCATGCGCACTTAGACTCATTAAAGTCATTACACTATTTAACGTAAATATAACGTATTATTAAATTTTACCCATGAAATATGGTGCTATATCAGTCAAATATATTTCATATTTTTTAAAAATAAATATGAAATATAAATATGAAAGTGGGCGGAGTCAAAACTCATATTTATTTTAAGGGACTTCTTTCGTCGTTTTGTTTGAAAAATCTGATGAATACAAAACAACTTTTTCTTTAATATTGTTTTGAAAACTATCTAGCATGATAGAAAATGGTCTAACTAAGAAAATTAATCCGAACACCAATATCTTTAATTCAGTAATTAACGCTGTACAGACGTTTAAAGAGTTGTTTACATGACGTCACAATGTAGCGCCAAACAGCGCCTGCTTACGCATAAATTACTGCGCGCTGTACAATTGCAGTTGGTAGCAAGCAAGGGGATTCGTTACCATTTTCTTTGATAATGCAATTAAATAAAAAGGTTATTTTTACCGGCTCGTGAAAATATGTGGCATTTTATCATGTTTCGTGAAAATATATTCCATATTTCACGCAAACGAAAAAATATCCTCTTAATACACTGGAAAAAAAGAAACAGATTTAAAGACTCATGTTTATCTTCGAATATCAGCCATGACGGAAATAAACGTATTTCTTTGTGTAGCAATAAAGCCATTAAGCAGCATTTTGTTGAAATTTGGTTGTGGTAATTTATTGTTAAGATTACATTAGAAAGTCCACAGCGTATGCATTACGTACGGACTTTTCGTATTCTTCAAGTAAAATCTGAAAATTATGTATAGAAAAGCCATAACAGTACTTTTCGTAAAAATAACGAATTGAACGGGAAAAAAATGAAACAGATCGTAAAATCCATACTTGTCTTCCAGTGTCAGCAATTACGATAAAAACGTATTTATTTCCATTTTTAAATTAATAAAACAGACTTTTATTACACCACTTCAGTAATTCAGTTAATATCTTTAATGATTTACTTCTTCTATTACTACTTAATTAGGACAAACATTGTTTTTAGCTCACCTTGCACAAAGTGCAGGTGAGCTTTTAGGATGGCCAACCAAATGGCGTCCGTCGTCTGTCGTCCGTCCACATTTTAAATATTCTAAGGACATCTTCTATGATACTGCAAGGCCAATGTTAATGAAACTTGGCAGGAATACTCTTTGTATGAAGCTCTATCAAGATTGTTCAAAGAATTCCATTTCATGCAGAACTCTGGTTGCCATGGCAACCGAAAGAAAAATCTTTAAATAATTTCTTTTAAAGAATCGTAAGAGCTAGAGCTTAGATATTTGGCATGAAACATCTTCTGATGAGTGTCTACCAAGTTTGTTCAAATAAAAGCCCTAGGGTCAAAATTGGCCCCGCCCCAGGGGGTCATTGATTTTCCCTACATGCATGTAGTAAAAACTTAAAAAATCTTCTTTTAAAGAACCCAAAGAGCTAGAGCTAAGATATTTGGCATGAAACATCTTCTAGTAAGTGTCTACCAAGTTTGTTCAAATAAAAGCCCTGGGGTCAAAATTGGCCCCGGCCCGGGGGGTCATTGATTTTCCCTATATGCATATAGTAAAAAATTAAAAAATCTTCTCTTAAAGAACTGTAAAAGCTAGAGCTTAGATATTTGGCATGAAACATCTTCTAGTAAATGTCTACCAAGTTTGTTCAAATAAAAGCCCTTGGGTCAAAATTGGTCCCGCCCCAGGGGGTCATTGATTTTCCCTAAATGCATATAGTAAAAACTTAAAAAATCTTCTTTTAAAGAACTGTAAAAGCTAGAGCTTAGATATTTGGCATGAAACATCTTCTAGTGAATGTCTACCAAGTTTGTTAAAAAAAAAGCCTTGAGGTCAAAATTGGCCCTGCCCCAGGGGGTCATAGATTTTCCCTATATGCATATAGTAAAAACTTAAAAAACTTCTTTTAAAGAACCCAAAGAGCTAGAGCTAAGATATTTAGCATGAAACATCTTCTAATGAGTGTCTACCAAGTTTGTTCAAATAAAAGCCCTGGGGTCAAAATTGGCCCCGCCCCGGGGGGTCATTGATTTTCCCTATATGCATATAGTAAAAACTTAAAAAATCTTCTTTTAAAGAACCATAAGAGCTAGAGCTTAGATATTTGGCATGAAACATCTTCTAGTGAGTGTCTACCAAGTTTGTTCAAATAAAAGCCCTGGGGTCAAAATTGGCCCCGTCCCAGGGGGTCATAGATTTTCCCTATATGCATATAGTAAAAACTTAAAAAATCTTCTTTTAAAGAACCCAAAGAGCTAGAGCTAAGATATTTAGCATGAAACATCTTCTAATGAGTGTCTACCAAGTTTTTTCAAATAAAAGCCCTGGGGTCAAAATTGGCCCCGCCCCAGGGGGTCATTAATTTTCCCTATATGCATATAGTAAAAACTTAAAAAATCTTCTTTTAAAGAACTCAAAGAGCTAGAGCTAAGATATTTAGCATGAAACATGTTCTAATGGGTGTCTACCAAGTATGTTCAAATAAAAGCCCTGGGGTCAAAACTGGCCCCGCACCGGGGGTCATTGATTTTCCTTATATGTGTATAGCAAAAACTTAAAAATCTTCTTTGAAAAAACCCAAATAGCTTGAGTTTAGATATTATACATGAAACATCTTTAAGTAAATATCTACAAAGTTTGTTCAAATAAAAGCCCGGGGGTCAAAACTGACCCTGCCCCAGGGGTGTCATTGTTTTTAACTATATGTGTATAGTAAAAACTTAAAAAATCTTCTTTTAAAAAACCCAATGAGCTAGAACTTAGATGTTTAGCATGAAACATCTTCTTATGGGTGTCTACCAAGTCTGTTCAAATAAAAGCCCTTGGGTAAAAATTGGCCCGGGGGGGGGGCTATATACAGGTGAGCGACCTCAGGGCCATCATGGCCCTCTTGTCTTTTTAAATTCCGTTGCGCCAAAAAAAAAAAAATTTCCGTTGCGCAGACAAAATGTCCATTTCGCCGGCACACAATCCTTTACAACATCAACATTGCAGCTGTTTGATATAAGATTAAGGTTTTTATATATTTTTTTAAATAACATTGGTGTTTATTAATTTCATATATTAGTACATACGTTGTGCCGATTTTCCAAAATTGTCTCAATTGCGCCATGAAATTTCCATTTTGCCAGGCATATATAATCCTTCAGTGTAAACATATACAATTTATGAAACATTTTAAAACATATTTACTTAATAGTGCTAAAACAATCATTTTAGATACTGAAAATGTAGCAATTATTGACTTTTAAAAAAGGTGTTGTGCCGGTTTTTCTAAAAAATATCTCCGTTGCGCCATGAAATTTCCATTTCGCCAGGCATATAACCCTTCAGTGCAATTAAACATATACAATTTATGAAACATTTTAAAACATACTGACTTAGTAATGCTAAACAATCATTTTAGATGCTTAAATATAGCACATTGACTTTAAAAAAAGGCGTTGTGCCGGTTTTTCTAAAAAATATCTCCGTTGCGCCCGTTGCGTCCATTGCGCCAAAAAATCTCCGTTGCGTATTTTAGTGGTACCCACCAATTTGCATTGTAGACTGTTGTAGGTAATAAAAAAGCTACTTACTTAACTATGCTTTATGGTTTATTGGCTTAGGAGATTTCCAAGCTGCCTGATATAATTTAAAGGTTAAAACAGTCTGAAACAGTATGATCTGCCTGATGTATGGCTTTAAGTATAATTTACGTCATTACACACCAGTTTCAAATGTAGTTTGCATAAGTAAGAATTTATTTTCTTTTTCTTACCCTTAGTTATTAATTCTATTGCGTTTTTTGACATTTTAATTGGGCAATAACGCAAATACGCATGTTATCTGCAGCCCTGGTGGACCAATGCTCAACGTAACAATACTATATTTGATATGACAAATTGAAATCAACGTCAACAAATCTCAATGTTATATGTCCATTTTCAAGACCGATGGTATTGTTTTAAATAGCCATTGTGTAAAGTTTGCTGATCACATAGTGACGTAACTTGCGGGAGCTATAGATAACAGGGCTTTTTTTGACAGGTTGGGGAAGCAGCCCTGCCCTTAATTTTGGGTAAAAATTACAGTCACAGTATATTTGCAAAAGGGGAAGAAAAAACTTGATGTAAATTCAATTTTGGGGGAAAACTGCATGATTTTAAAGAATTTTTCTTTGGGGAAGCAGCCCTATAACGGCCCCTACTAAAGAAGGAAAAAAGGTCCTGAATAGTCCGAATAAACCAGTGCAATGTGCGTGAAATTGTAACCATAGCTCGGCATACAGTACTAAATGGTGCAGGTTTGTTTTTCAAATCAAGTCTTTTTTTGATCTTATGAAGAAGACATATTGAATAATTTTTGCTAACATGCCCAAGTTCAGCAGTGTGTTACCTCTAACCATACTTTTTAGCATACTTATGTTGCTGTAATGCATGCTTTCTCAGCTTGCTATTTGACAGAACAACATACTTGCTTTAGCAGTATTAGCTTAGTAATTTTCAAATAAGTCGGAAATTACACATAGTCATATAAATTATTGTTATTTTATTATACCCCCGCACAACAAAGTTGTAAGGGGGGTATACTGGAATCAGCTTGTCCGTCCGTCCGGCTGTCCGTTGTTTTTTTCTTGTCCGCCCAATAACTTAAGATTCCTTTGACCCTTAGTCTTCATATTTGGCATGGAGGTTAGTCATGAGTAGTAGATGAATCCTATTGATTTTGAGGTCACTAGGTCAAAGGTCAAGGTCACAGGGGCCTTGACTTCAAAAAGCTTGTCCGCCCAATAACTTAAGATTCCTTTGACCCTTAGTCTTCATATTTGGCATGGAGGTTAGTCATGATAAGTAGATGACCCCTATTGATTTTGAGGTCACTAGGTCAAAGGTCAAGGTCACACGGGCCTTGACTTCAAAGAGCTTGTCCGCCAAATTACTTAAGATTCCTTTGACCTACTGTCTTCATATTTGGCATGGAGGTTAGTCATGATAAGTAGATGACCCCTATTGACTTTGAGGTCACCAGGTCAAAGTCACAGGGGCCTTGACTTCAAAAAGCTTTTCTGCCCTATAACTTAAGATTCCTTTGACCCACAGTCTTCATATTTGGCATGGAGGTTAGTCATGATTAGTAGATGACCCTTATTGATTTTGAGGTCACCAGGTCAAAGGTCAAGGTCACAGGGTCCTTGACTTCAAAAAGCTTGTCCGCTCAATAACTTAAGATTCCTTTGACCAACAGTCTTCATATTTGGAATGGAGGTTAGTCATGATTAGTAGATGACCCCTATTGATTTTGAGATCACCAGGTCAAAGGTCAAGGTCACAGGGGCCTTGACTTCAAAAAGCTTGTCTGCCCAATAACTTAAGATTCCTTTGACCCACAGTCTTCATATTTGGAATGGAGGTTAGTCATGATTAGTAGATGACCCCTATTGATTTTGAGGTCACCAGGTCAAAGGTCACAGGGACTTTGATTTCAAAAAGTTTGTCTGCCCAATAACTTAAGATTCCTTTGACCCACAATCTTCATATTTGGCATGGATGTTGATCATGATTAGTAGATGACCCCTTTTGATTTTGAGGTCACTGGATCAAAGGTCAAGGTCATAGGGACTTTAACTTCAAAAAGTTTGTCCACCCATTAACTTAAGATTCCTTTGACCCACAGTCTTCATATTTGGCATGGATGTTGATCATGACTATAAGGTTGACCCCTATTGATTTTGAAGTCACTGGGTCAGAGGTCAAGTCAAAAAAAAAAAAAAAAAAAAAACCCTCCAAAAAACCAAAAAAAAAAAAAAAAAAAAAAAAAAAAAAAAAAACCCAAAAAAAAAAAAAAAAAAAAAAAAAAAAAAAAAAAAAAAAAAAAAAACAAAAAAAAAAAACCCCAAAAAACAAAAAAAAAAAAAAAAAAAAAAAAGAAACAAAGAAAAACCAAAAAAAAAAAAAAAAAAAAAAAAAAAAAAAAAAAAAAAAAAAAAACCCCCAAAAAAAAAAAAAAAACCCCAAAAAAAATTCCAACCAAAAAACCCAAACCCAAAAAAAAAAAACCAAAAAAAAAAAAAACAAAAAAAAAAAAAAAAAAAAAAAAAAAAACCCCCCAAAAAAAAACCCCCAAAAAAAAAAAAAAAAAAAACCAAAAAAAAAAAAAAAAACCAAAAAACCAAAAAAAAAAAAAAAAAAACCCAACAAAAAAAAAAAACCAAAAAAAAAAAAAAAAATTTTTTAAAAAAAAAAAAAAAAAAAAAAAAAAAAAAAAAAAAAAAAACCAAAAAAAACAAAAAAAAAAAAACAAAATAAAAAAAAAAAAAAAAAAAAAACAAAAACCAAAAAAAAAAAACAAAAAAAAAAAAAAAAAAAAAAAAAAAAAAAAAAAAAAAAAAAAAAAAAAAAAAAAAAAAAAAATTGGTCCAGGGATTACAAAAAAAGTTTTTTCCCTTCAATTTGTTAAAAAAAATTTTCCCTTTGGGAAATGTTATTTAAAAAATTTTGAAAAATTTTCAAAAAAATTTTGAAGTTTTTTAAAAGGAAAAATTACCTTGCATGGTTTAAAAGGTTACCTCAGATTTGGCAGGGAGGTTGTCAGTCTTAAATGGGGCCAAACTGTTGATTCTGATGGTATATTCAGATGAAGTGGGCAGAATGTTCTAGTTATTTTTAAATTTTGAACCCAAAAAGGGTGAAATTGACAGTAGAGAGATTTATATGCATTCAGAACAAGTGTGATATTACTATTGAGGTGATCCATTTTGACAGATAGTTGTATATATCAGAACAAGTGTGATCCATTGACAGGATAGTTGGTATTATAATCAGAACAAGTGTGATCCATGACAGATAGTTGTATATTCAGAACAGATCAGTTGACAGATATATATCAGAACAAGTGTGATCCATTGGGGACAGAGTTGTATATATCAATAACAAGTGTATATATTGCAGAAGTGTATTATTCAACAAGTGTGATCCATTTGGCACAGGAATAAATGTTCTATTATATCAGAAAAGTGAGTGTGATCCATTGACAGATAGTTGTATATTTCAGAAACAAGTGTGATCCATTGACAGATAGTTCTATATATCAGAAACAAGTGTGATCCATTGACAGATAGTTGTATATATCAGAACAAGTGTGATCCCATTGACAGATAGTTCGTATATATCAGAACAAGTTGTGATCCATTGACAGATAGTTGTATAATATCAGAACAAGTAGTGATCCATTGACAGATATTTCTATATATCAGAACAAGTGTGATCCATTGACAGATAGTTGTATATATCAGAACAAGAGTGATCCATTGACAGATAGTTGTATATATCAGAACAATTGTGATCCTTGACAGAAACAAGTAGTTTGTATTTATATCAGAACAAGTGTGATCCATTGACAGATAGATTGTAATATTATCAGAACAAGTGTGATCCATTGACAGATAGTTGTATATATCAGAACAAGTGTGATCCCCATTGACAGATAGTTGTATATATCAGAACAAGTGTGATCCATTGACAGATAGTTGTATAATATCAGAACAAGTGTGATCCATTGACAGATAGTTTGTATATATCAGAACAAGTTTGATCCATTGACAGATAGTTGTATATATCAGAACAAGTGTGATCTATTGACAGATAGTTGTATATATTCAGAAAAGTGTGATCCATTGGACAGATAGTTGTATATATCAGAAAAAAGTGTTGATCCATTGACAGATAGTGTATATATCAGAACAAGTTTGATCCATTGACAGATAGTTGTATATATTCAGAAAAAGGTGATCCATTGACAGATAGTCTGTATATAATCAGAACAAGTGTGGATCCATTTGACAGATAGTTGTATTATATCATCAAACAAGTGTGATCCATTGACAGATAGTTGTATATATATCAGAACAAGAGTGATCCATTGACCAGAATAGCTGATATATCAGAAACAAGTGTGATCCATTGACAGATAGCTGTATATATCAGAACAAGTGTGATCCATTGACAGATAGCTGTATATATCTGAACAAGTGTGATCCATTGACAGATAGTTGTAATATATCAGAATAAGTGTGATCCATTGACAGATAGTTGTATATATCAGAACAAGTGTGATCCATTGACAGATAGTGTATATATCAGAACAAGTGTGATCCATTGACAGATAGTTGTATATATCAGAACAAGTGTGATCCATTGACACAGATATTTATATATCAGAACAAGTGTGATCCATTGGACAGATAGTTGTATATAATCAGAACAAGTTGTGATCCATTGACAGATAGTTATATATCAGAACAAGTGTGATCCATTGACAGATAGTTGTATATATCAGAACAAGTGTGATCCATTGACCAGATAGTTGTGTATAACAAGTTGATCCAGAACAAAGTGTTGATCCATTGACTAGACAGTTGTTAATTATATCAGAACAAGTTGGTGATCCATTGACAGATAGTTGTAATATCAGAACCCAAGTTTTGAATTCCATGACAGAATAGTTGTAATTATATCAGAAAAAGAGGGAGGCTGAAAACTTATTGGAGAAACTGTTGAAGTTCACCTAAGAGGAGAAAAGGTGAAAAAACTACATTAAAAACTTATTCATTATTGAATAAATAATGTCAAGTAGAAAGTGGCTAAAATTGCATGGTTTGAATCTAAATCTTGCCCATAATTGTTACCCATATCGTGGGCTTAGCGGTTTTTTGTAACTCCCATTTTTTCCAACAAAATAACCCATTTTTTTAACATTTCAATGTGTTTTGTGGTTATGCATATCCTCAGTAAGTATTTTAAATGGATTCTGAAATTAACAAGTTAAATCAATATTTTGTCAAAAGGTTGTATCTCAAATTGCTCTTAATTTTCAGCGCAAAAGGGTTGTATCTCAAGTTACAACCTTTTTTGCGCTGAAAATTCTGATAGTGCAATGGAAGTAAATTAGCATTTCTGTTTGTCTTAGTGGAATCATCACATGAAAAGGAGGATTTAAAGACAGTAGAAAAGATTTTTTGTTTTTAATATATCTAATAAACCTTAAATATTGGTAAAAATCCAACTAAATTGTGATTTTATATTATCTTCATGAAATCTTAAATGTATATTACACTATGGTTTAATCTCATAAATTAATTTCCAATAAATGAAAATATCCACTGCCACAATCAGCAATTGTTTGATATTAAGTAAATGAAATAACTTTCAAAAATATATTGAAGGACAAATGTCCATATTTCCCCCCCCCCACCACCTCAAAAACACAAACAGTTTATAAAATAACAAGGCGGACAGATTTAGCCCCTTATGGGTCGAAAATTAGCGCCACACTTATTTTTTACAGGGCAGACAAACGTTTCCATATTTTGAAAAAATAATGCAAGTACATGTAGATTTAATTCAGAGTATCTTCAGTTTATGCTCATAGTAGCAAAACTTAAATTGTTGCAGGCACAAAGTCTGTTCATGGAAGCCACCTAGCTCAGACCCATAATGCTTCAGAAATGCTTTTATTTTTATTTCTCAAAAGCTTCTAAATTTTTAGTGTTCTTATCAAGAAAGTTACTCATGGCAAATTACCTGAACAATCTTTTTCATCTTTTGCAATTTTGAAAGAAGTACAGTTACAGTGAATTAGTATTTTTTTGTGGAAGTCAATACTGCCAGTGCTTTGATTACATTTTGCTACTTTTATGACAAATTATATTACATTGATCACCATTTTCTTGTTGTACAAGCATCTTACATTCTCAAAAACCATATTATTAATTTATTATTGTGAATGGCTTAGAAAACTACCATAGTATATCATAAAGGTATAATTAAAGATAAAAGAACGGAAGGGGATATGGGACCAAATTGAAGGGAGGGAGGTGGGGGTGTAATCTCCAACTATACAGACTAAAGACACACTTTAAAATACAATGAGGAAAAACTGAGAAGGGAATGGACAAAGTGGCAGGAACCAAGACCATTGTTAAACCATTGAGGCAAATGACATACTTAAAAAGGAACAATAGAATGACACTGCCTTGAAACATGGAAATAGCAAAAACATAGCTTAAGAGTTTATAATATGAAGTCTTTTAAAAGCTTCTAATTCACATACAATGTAGAATTTACCTAAAAGAAAGACCATATTTAAAACTCATATATCACAAATTCTGGGTAAGACCAAATTTGAAAGAGGACCATGTTTTAAATATTTATAAACATCCAGTTTTAATTCCGTAATTTTTAGTTTGTTATGGACAATTTATGAAGTTGTAAACCCTTGACATGTTGGAACAGAAAAGTGATAAGTTCTTGCCACAAGTATAGATCCAGGCCAGCTTGATTCACCTGTGCACTCAGTTCAGGTTTCTGCACTGTAGACAGCTCAATTTTAGTTTCCTGTATATTGATTTGATTGATTTGATTGACTTTTCCAAAATACAAAGCAGGGCAAATCCATTACAGGACATTTCAGCAGTTTATTTTTATAAACAAATTGTTCACTAACAGACAGACAGGGGACTATGTTTTTTTTTCCAACAATATTGACCATGCACTCTTCATTTGACCCCCTAGCCAGTAAATTCCGTAAACTTTTGATCTACTTAATCTTAATGAATGTTTATAATACTGCATGTTTGTAACGTCGCTTTTCATTGGATAATCGTGACGTTTATATAGTTTTATATACACGGCTCGCAGCTGTCGATTCATTAAAACATCTTACTTTTTTCTCTAAAAAATAATGCTTGCTGTATTATAAATTCGTTATAAAGATTGTTGACAGGTAGTAATATTATGGCGGTATATAAACGGCTGTTTGCAATATAACCCGCCTACAAATAGCGGTTTATATAGGGCCATATAACCTGACAACAATCTTTATAACTAATAATATAACGAGTTGTTAAATGGTCTTAATTAAGAATCCCTCTTAGCGCAAGCAGTAATTAAGACATTGCTTCAAGATATTATAGACATTATAAAGTCGTAGGTTCAAATCCTGGTTCAGCCACTTTATTTCTTTTAATTTTAAAATTGCCCTTCTCTCCTTCTGTAAATTAAACTTGTGCAAATCATTTTTTTTTGTGTATTCTATCTGTGTACTTTTATATTAACTACATCATTCTGTAGTGTGTATGCGCTATAAACCATATACGTTTGCATAATGTCACCAAGAAACCATTGAAAAATATGCGTTCTAGAGAAAAACTTACGATTGTCCAACGTCCGTATGTCAGAGTACTTACGAAAACAAGTCATCTTGATAAAACAAAAGGAAACACCACACTACTTAAAAGTAAGGCCCCCACGATTACACGTTTAAACGGATTCGTTTCGATTTTCATTCATAAACGTTTACGATATTGTTTACCGTTTAATCAAAATGACTGTATTGTCTTACAAAATTTCTTTATCATTGCCTGTAATCATGGATTCTAGTGGTTTATTCCAAAGTAAACAAATGGAAAATGGTTGTTTACAACCCTCCACACAGAATTATGGGGTTACAATGCAAAAAATGTGTGCTGACTCAATTGTGATGAGCCCTGCACATTCTTTATTTGTACATGTATTAAAAATAGAAAGAAAGACATCATTTGGCGACTCAAACATGGTGTGTATAGTACATAGAGGTACCACCGTTTAAACGGTATCGTTTCGGTTCTTAGCAATCGTGTAAACGTTTACAGAAAATTGTAAACGTGGGAGCCTTACTTAAAAGTTCTCCTAAAAGTAGATATATTAAAGCAATTTCAAATTAATTCAATTCTTGCTATAATAAAAAAAAACAAAAGCACAAAAAGTGTGACTTCATAACGCAGTGTTGGTTAGGAATCAAACCAGAGACCTTCAGATCAGTAGCCCGGCATCTATACAAATATACCTCACCTTACTGACATGTGAAGATAACAAATAAATATCAATATATTCGTTTGATACAAGTGTTTATTCAATGACCTTTATGAAAGTTAATGAAGATCAAGGACAATATTGTTGGACAATATAACCAACCAAAATATGCCAGAAGTAAAAGAAAATTTTTTTTGGGGATATAGAATGTACAACTTCTGCAAGTTTAATGAGAACTGGTCAGTGGGCTGATGTAATTTAAAGGTATTCTAAGATTTTATGAACTTCCTAGAATGACAAAGTACATGTAATTGATATTATAACTGAAATTGAAAGGTATAACAAGTAGAAATTGATTTATCAGCACCCATCAATTTTAAGCTGTGGTCTCACTTACTACCGGCAGAGCCCAGGACCAACCCCGGTAAGTTACCAGTATGATCCGGGACAACTGGGGTGAAATTATTGTTGCAGTCACACTAACCCCGGCAGCACTATGGTATTCCCAACTAACCAACCAGGATGCGCTCCGGACCATCCAGGCAGAGCCCAGGTGAAGCTACGGTTAATACAGGTGCTTCCCCGGTCGATCCAGGCAGACCCCTGGTAGATTGAAAATTAAACGCACGAAAAGATTAACATTGAAACATAATTTTTATTTAATATAATATCTATTGTTCCAGAACAGTAATTCATGATGATTTTCTGAAAAATCCTTATGCCATACTGGATAGAAGGGAAATTGCAAGGGTTTTTAAAACAAACAAGTGCAATCATCGCAAATTGTTGTGATTCTTTTGAAATGAACCGGGCTTTGCCGGAGCTCTACCTGGATCAACCGTAGCTCCATCGTCATCCTCCAGGGCTCTGCCGGCATCCTCTGGGACTCTGCCGACATTTACCGGTACTCTGCCAGCATTCACCGGGGCTCTACTGGCTATATCATACCCCAGATCATCCCCGGTTTGTGCCGGAAGTCTCAGCTACGGTGCTTCCCCTGTGTAACCCTGGTTATTCCCGGCAGAGCTAAGGATGAAGCCTGCAAAGCTTTACTTCCCGGATCATCCAGGACCACCCTGGTGATATTAAATATTTTATTCCATCCAGGGTCGAATGCCGGATGTTCCCAGATCATCCCAGATGTTGTCGGCAGTGTAACGGATGTACCCCGGTTGTTCCCGGTTACTAAGAGCCCCGAATCACCCCGGACGTCTACCAGGGCTCTGCAGTGATGTCAGTGAGACTGTAGCTTTAAGTCAAGACACATTATGAGGACCTTGTATTCACAGTTGTTATGGTGTCTCTGTCATATTTCCAAACAAATATTTTTCAAATATTACAGCTTAAACTCTTAACCTGCAAATGGTGTCACACATTCTATCATGCAACCAGTAAAGATCAGAGCCAGCATAATTATCCTTTAAAACATTTTGAAATCTAAAAGATTTTGAATTATTTCGCTAAAATTGAAGTCCGTAATTTAATAATATCAATTGGGGTATTAAGGATTAAATGCCCAGCAGCTGCAAGGGTGGCTAACCTTACTTTTTATTTTGAAATACATGTACAAGTGCCTAAGATAGCATTTATACCATTCTATAGAATAGCATATAAATTTATAATTACCATAAAAAATAATTTTAGCTTATCCCATAACATATTTTTAAATAAAGTGGTATAGGCTATATTATTCTCTATTGAGGACATTCATTCTCTTCAAACTTTTACTGATTATTCTTACTTTCATTATTTTTTATCATTCTAAACATGACTTGCACATATTATAATCTTATTTTATAATGGCTACATGTATTTTATGTGATTTAGAAGTAATGTTTTATTTTATCCAATTATTACATCCTATAAATAAGATGTGAGTTTGAGATACTTCCGTTTTGCACAAAGAAAATAATTAAAATTGCTCAAAATTTGTGCGGAAAACAGTTGTAACTTGAGATACTACCCTTTTGCACAAAAAAATATGTAACAAATTATCAAAATTTTATTTGCAAAACGGTTGTAACTTGAACTTATTCAAATATCTTTTTTCAAAAATAATTTGCTTCTTTTGTCTTATTTTGTTTCTAATTCCTTAACTAAAATGTATATATTTTCCTAAAATGAAACATTTTTATTCATTAACAAAATTTTAAAAAGTTTTTTCATGCTCCTTTGCTTAAGTTGAGTTACAACCGTTTTGCGCTAAGCCCGCGATATATTATTTAGTGATGTGTGTATATATACAACAACAACCACCACA
Organism: Ruditapes philippinarum; assembly: GCF_026571515.1. Taxonomy (NCBI): domain Eukaryota; kingdom Metazoa; phylum Mollusca; class Bivalvia; order Venerida; family Veneridae; genus Ruditapes; species Ruditapes philippinarum. The sequence continues at coordinate 62,802 of NW_026864885.1, read as the reverse complement.
ACCACAACCGCAAGCGCCAACAGAACCGCAACCATCACCGCAACCGCCACCACAACTGTGAATACCACCACAACCGCAAGCGCCAACAGAACCGCAACCATCACCACAACCGCCACCACAACTGCAACTGCCGGCACAACTGTGATGCCGCCAACCCAACCGCACCCGCCACCTCCACCACAATCACAAACAACACCAAAAACATAACAGCAACCGCAACCTTCAACACCACCACAACGGCAAATGTCATTACAACCGCATAATATACCAAAGTTTTCCAATAAACTCCCTGACAGTTATGACAAGAACTCTTTAACAAGTCATCATAAGAACTCCATCCTTCTTGTAACAGTCCCTCCCCCGTGATTTTGTTTAATCGTGATTACGTTATATGATTTATATGCGGATTTTATTCTTACTTTGACAAAAATCAACATTAACAAGACATCAGACGTATAAAATAATTAAAATGGTTTTTACATTTGGGATATAATTGTAGAAATAAAGTAGATTTCTATTTGTAGAACTATTTTATGGTATTTTCTTCTTTCGTTTCAGGACTTAACTCAACGAAACCACTTCCCTCTGCGGGGATTTAACCCTTTCTACAGCAATTCTGTGGCGATGACGTGAATGTATTCGAGAAAAACAACACCAGGTTGAAATTTTACTAATATAGAGACTTCCTAAACGGATAGTTTTTCCAAATATTAATGAGTTACTTCCCTTTTATATTTATTTGGCCTCCATTTGTAAGTGGACTGGATTTTGTATTATAATGGATTTTTTACCTGTTGCCTTAATCTTTAAGACAAATTTATTTGAGTGTCAGTGTAAGAGGGAAGTATAAAGGAAATTTGTTTAATTGAGTTTCATTTTGTTTTTTTTGCTGTATCTTTAATTTTATCAATTTAAATAATTTAAGCTTTATTCATGATATGATTATCTCCCCTTAATCAAGTCATTGTAGGTACATGTGTACATTAAGATTAATTATCATGGAAATAGGGAGATATTAAAATGAATTACATTGTTTAAATTATGTTATGTGTGATTTACCACTGATTTGCATTATTTTTCACCATACTTCTACCTAATGTTATTAACGCAGTTAGGGTTATTTTGACCTCTTTTGTTATTAACATGGGTTGTATGTGAAATCTTTTTTCTCAGTTCACTACACTTAATACATTTTCAAAATTTCATGAAAATTAGCATAAATCTGCTGCTTTAAAGTGTCTAGGGGGAGAAAAGTTACCTTGTTTTAAATAGGGGTGTGGATCATCTGATAAGTGACAATCAGATCCGATCCACGATTCAGCACTTACGATTCACGAATCGAACCACGAATGTTTTATTATCAAGACACCCATAAAAACATGAATATACGTTCTGAAAACATGTTTATTTTTCTTTAAACAATACTAAACATTAAACATATATACAAATATACACTAGGTTTAAAGGTTTTTCGAAAAGGAGTTGCGCATTAGTATATAAAAAATTCCACCAGCAAGTTGGTAATACTTAGGTACTGTGAAATCATCATTATTCGTGGGGCACGAATTTTTGTGGTTTTTCGTGGATAGGTCAACCCAATGAAATTTTATCCCAACAAACACTTCTTACCATGTTCTGTTCCATGTATCACAACATGCGTCGGCACTTTTCCGGCCGATTTTTGTGGTATGAATGTATACTAATAATCAGGTCAGTGACAAATCAAATCCATAAATAGTTTATTTTTTGCAATACTTAAGAAACTTGAAAGAAAAATCGATTGTATTGTCTTCAGTTTGCTGTCACAAATGTTTGTCGCATATAAACATCAGGGGGACGGACTTACTTGATCGTTGTAGGCTACTTGATTGTGCTAGCCAGAATACGTGACATAATTGAATAGATATGGGAAACCAGTGCATTAATTATCCCCGATAAAACTTTATACGACTAGTGTTTATATGATCCATTTAAATAAAAAAAAAATTTCAATATGTATTTGTGTGACTTATTTCCGGGAAAAAATTTAAAGAAAACCGTCCTATTTTAAACTAAGCAAAAATACTATATTGGGAACTGTATTTAGCCACTTACTCGTATTTAAATTTATATGCATATTTAAAATTAAAAACTTTTCAAAGTGACGTTTAAATTGTAGTTTTGGACCTAATTCAGGGTGTTTAAATTTTTTTTCGCCGGTTTTAAAAAATTTTGGGAGATGTTGTTTTTAAATTTTTGCGAGTTTTACATTTGCGAATTTTTTAGGGGGCCCCAATTTAAAGGGCGCATATATGTCACAAAAAACGTGTTTTAAATTTCAGTCAATTATCAGCAGTAATTTTTGTTACTTTCCAGAGGCAAAGGGTTAAATTTTATTGGGCAAAAGCCCGTTTAATACACGCGGTAAGTAAAAGAGCGCAGTGATTAAGTGAAAGATTAATATCCATTTCTTATTTATTTTTACAAGAAAATGAAAATCCACGAATTTAAGAACCCACGAATATGCCCGTTTTGATAAAACCACGAAATTTCATGCCCACGAATACAAATGATTTCACAGTATTTCAATAAAAAAAAAAGGGGAAAAGGCCATTTGTGAAACATACCACGGTGAACTGACCGTACAGGTATAACTAATTCATGAACAGACAAATGTTTCCAAACATTGGAAGTAAATTTTGCTGGTGGAATTTAATATTGGCGAAACTCATTTTCAGCCATTGTTGCAGACATCACGCTGACTTAACTTGAGAAAATATGCAAATTTTGGATTATTAAAGATAAAACCTTCTTCGATAGATGTCATGTTATCATAAATCTATATACAGCAACTACTAAAAATATTTATTTTCATGTAAACACATAGTGCTCAATAAAGATAAAGTGATTCCTTTTTTGAAACTAATGACTTCCTAGCTCAGCATCATGCTATTTGTTTGTTTACTTCCTGTCTTTATTCGGCAAATTGTATTTAAGTAAACGTCGCATAATTCATACTAAAATGGGTTTTTTTGAGACTTTAATAGTGTGAGAAACAGTGAATTTATATAAACAAATAAGAGCGCGATCCACAATCTCTGGGTTGACAAATATTCATACTGGATTTTTTATTTTGATTTGTGATTATCAGAGTACTCAGATACTCGCCCCAGCCCTAGTTTTAAGAGGTGTAATTGAGTTAGTAAAAATTTGCAATTTTCAACTTGTGTCGCTCATAACTCAAAAAGTATTTGACCTAGAGTCATGAAACCTTACAAAAATGTTGCTCAGCATGTGTAGTTGTGCATCTGGGTACTTTTGTGTGGATATTTTTAGTATTTTTAGAGTGATTCCCTTGACTTAGTAAAATTTTACAATATTTAACTTGTGTTGCACATATCTATTTAATTTTGTTTCACTGTTTGATCTCAATGAAGATAATAATACAAAAATACTAATTATACTTTAATTGTTTAATTCTTTTATTTGAAAATTTTATCTTTTTAGATATTGTCATCATTTGCTTGACGCTATTTACAGGCCGGAATTTTTTCTTTGTTCTATATTACTTGTTATGATATTAATGCTGGACTTATTAAAGGGACTCCACTGAGGTTTCTATGACATGACAGGACTGGAAATAATTTTTTGAGATTATTTCTCCATTTGATGTAGATCTATACTAATAACTTATGTGCAAAATTTCAGATCATTAGCTTGCTCCGTTTTTCCAGAATAATTATTATAATAGTGAAAAATGACCTAAAATTGAAAAGTGTTTAAACGCTTTTCACTCAAATCAGACTGAAAATAGCACAAACATAATAAATAATTATGATTTTCAATGTATTTCTTGGTTATATTTTATTAATATTTATGTTTTAAGTGCTCATGTTTATCTATGTGAAAATAAAATTTTGTATTTTTATGCTTATAAACTTAAGTGGAGTTCCTTTAAATAATGAAAAAATAAACAAACCGCTATAAAATTACCCAATTAACAGACTTACACACAATTAACATGCTTTTTCATTTATAATATTTTATGCTCAAATAAAATAATTAATGTCATTTCCCATAATTTATACGCTTTTACATTTTTATCTTTGATGAAAATTATATTATAAATTAATACAACAAAAAATTAAACAACAAAAAATACATAATAAAAAACAAATAATTTGAAAGGAAACACACTGTATACGAAATATGTATTATTTTTATTATTATTATTATATAATTATATCAACCCATTTTTTATCTAGAAAGATCTAATAATGTTTACAAGACCGGCACTGACCGGGCCAGTAAATATGATACTATTGGCCGGTCTCTCATAAATTCGGTCAAACTAGACCGGGAGAGACCGGAAAATAGTACATCCCCACACAATGGCTGAGTTCCAGAGTATATCTCAATATATAGAGGAATACCTTTTTATAGCAACAGTATTATTGCAAATTAATATGAAGTATAAAATTAATGAAAGACAGATTTTGATTTCGATATTTTAACTTGATTCTTTACTTAAATTAAAAATTTTTACTCTCATTTTACTTATAGCAATTTACCACTTATAACAATATAACGCTTATAACAATATACCACTTATAACAATATACCGCTTACACCAATATACCACTAAAAACAATATACCACTTATAACAATATACCACTTATAACAATATAATGCTTACACCAATATACCACTAAAAACAATATACCACTTATAACAATATACCGCTTGTAACAATATACCACTTATAACAATATACTGCTTATAACAATATACCGCTTGTAACAATATACCACTTATAACAATATACCACTTATAACAATATACCGCTTGTAACAATATACCACTTATAACAATATACCACTTATAGCAATATAATGCTTACACCAATATACCACTAAAAACAATATACCACTTATAACAATATACCACTTATAACAATATAATGCTTACACCAATATACCACTTATAACAATATAATGCTTATACCAATATACCACTAAAAACAATATACCACTTATAACAATATACCGCTTGTAACAATATACCGCTTACACCAATATACCACTTATAACAATATAATGCTTACACCAATATACCACTTATAACAATATAATGCTTACACCAATATACCACTTATAACAATATACCGCTTGTAACAATATACCGCTTACACCAATATACCACTTATAACAATATAATGCTTACACCAATATACCACTTATAACAATATAACGCTTATAACAATATACCACTTATAACAATATACCGCTTACACCAATATACCACTTATAACAATATACCACTTATAACAATATACCGCTTACACCAATATACCACTTATAACAATATAATGCTTACACCAATATACCACTTATAACAATATAACGCTTATAACAATATACCACTTATAACAATATACCGCTTACACCAATATACCACTTATAACAATATACCACTTATAACAATATACCGCTTACACCAATATACCACTTATAACAATATAATGCTTACACCAATATACCACTAAAAACAATATACCACTTATAACAATATACCGCTTGTAACAATATACCACTTATAACAATATACTGCTTATAACAATATACAGCTTATAACAATATACCGCTTATAACAATATACCGCTTATAGCAATATACCACTTATAACAATATTCCACTTATAACAATATAATGCTTATAACAATATACCACTTATAACAATATACCACTTATAACAATATACCACTTATAACAATATAATGCTTACACCAATATACCACTAAAAACAATATACCACTTATAACAATATACCGCTTGTAACAATATACCGCTTATAACAATATACCACTTATAACAATATACTGCTTATAACAATATACCACTTATAACAATATACCGCTTACACCAATATACCACTTATAACAATATAATGCTTACACCAATATACCACTAAAAACAATATACCACTTATAACAATATACCGCTTGTAACAATATACCGCTTATAACAATATACCACTTATAACAATATACAGCTTATAACAATATACCGCTTATAACAATATACCGCTTATAGCAATATACAGCTTATAACAATATACCGCTTATAACAATATACCGCTTAAAGCAATATACTGCTTATAACAATATACCACTTATAGCAATATACCACTTATAACAATATACCACTTATAGCAATATACCACTTATAACAATATACCACTTATAACAATATACACGGCTTATAACAATATACCGCTTATAGCAATATACCGCTTATAACAATATACAACTTATAGCAATATACCACTTATAACAATATACCACTTAAAGCAATATACCACTTATTACAATATACCACTTAATGCAATATACCACTTATAACAATATACCACTTATAACAATATACCACTTATAACAATAAACACCGCTTATAACAATATACCGCTTATAACAATATACCGCTTATAGCCAGACTTCCCGAAAGTTGAAAAAAACTGTCAGACATTCGGTCTGACAAACCATGAAAATCTGTCGGACCGAAACGAAATCTGTCGGACCAAATAAAATTGATCAAAATCAAAGAATAACTAGTGTTTGTATTTCTAAGACACTTTTTTTTTCGCCGTAAAAATCGGCACATTCTTACAGCACATTTTCATCTCCTCCCTATCATACACCAACGATTCACTGTCTTGCTTCTAATTTTCATTAAATTTTGTCTCAGGTCTATTCTTTTTATCCTTTTACTGCTGTTCTGCCTGTTCCTCTGACGTAGATTTTTTATTTTTCGAAGTTTTGGCACTTTTAGCGACGCCATTTTGTAAACATGCGGCTTGGATAAAAGCCGGACAGTCGGACCGATCCGGAATAAAAACTCGTCGGACCTGATCAAAATTTATCGGACATGTCCGTCGGACCGACGTATTTCGGGAAGTCTGTATAGCAATATACCACTTATAACAATATACCACTTATAGCAATATACCACTTGTAACAATATACCACTTATAACAATATACACAGCTTATAACAATATACCACTTATAGCAATATACCACTTGTAGCAATATACCACTTATAACAATATACCACTTATAACAATATACCACTTGTAACAATATACCACTTATAACAATATACACAGCTTATAACAATATACCACTTATAGCAATATACCACTTGTAACAATATACCACTTATAACAATATACACCGCTTATAACAATATACCGCTTATAACAATATACCGCTTATAACAATATACCACTTATAACAATATACAGCTTATACCAATGGGAGGTTCCAACTCTTACTTTCAAATTGATAACCTCTTATTCTCGGTTTATAACAATATCCAGATAATAATGATATAAATTTTGCGGTCCCCGAGTATATATATAGAGTTATAAGCAAAGTTTACTATTTATGCTTCAGATAAGATAAAATCTCCCACAAGTCTGTCGTCTTCAAGTAATCTGATAAAGATCTTGTTGATATTGGTGTTGGAATAATACATTTCATCATATTATGTAAAAGAATTGGACAGTTCACTTGATTGTGAACATATTTTCATTATTTTATCAATTATACATGTTTTGAATAATGACCCCCAAATGGCTGCCAGTTTTGCCAAGAGTGCTAATTATTGTAAAAATCTGAATCTATCTGTTATTATAGGTGAATTCAAGCATGGCAATGTACAGTAATATAACATACTATGCTGAAAAGTGGCAGAAGATGTCTGTGAATATTAGTGAACAGATTTATATTCTACAGGTGAACTAGCCCTATATGTAAATTTTAGAAGTTTTATTTTGTTGCTTTTCCCCTTTTTCGAAAATCTTATACTCACAAAGGCATTTGTTAACTGTGAGCTATATAATGGTGCCCACTAGTTCATCTCAGTGTAAAATGGTGCACTGTACTTAATATTAGTTTTAAATGGTGCCCAACACTTCATCTCAATCAAAGTGTTCATTTTTAGCTCGACTATTCGATAAGAATAAGTAGAGCTATTGTAGTCACCCGAGCGTCGGCGTCGCGTAACCACTTATGTTAAAGTTTTTGTAATAGTTCAAATATTTTCAAAGTCCATTGACATATGGCTTTGAAACTTTGCACACTTGTTCACCATCATGACCCCAACCTGTAGACAGGAGGAGGTAACTCTATCAAGCATTTTGACAGAATTATGCCCCTTTTTCGACTTAGAATTTACGTTAAAGTTTTTGTAATAGTTCAAATATTTTCAAAGTCCATTGACATATGGCTTTGAAACTTTGCACACTTGCTCACCATCATGACCCCAACATGTAGACAGGAGGAGGTAACTCTATCAAGCATTTGGACAGAATTATGCCCCTTTTTTGACTTAGAATTTATGTTAAAGTTTTTGTAATAGTTCATATATTTTCAAAGTCCATTGACATATGGCTTTGAAACTTTGCACACTTGTTCACCATCATGACCCCAACCTGTAAACAGGAGGAGGTAACTGTATCAAGCATTTTTTTGCTATCAAGCACTAAGAATAGTCGAGCGTTGCTGTCCTACCGACAGCTCTTGTTACCTGTTAGTTTTAATTGCTCTAAAGGAATCTTTCATTTTCCAGATTAATTTTAGCATTGTTCCTATGGCATTTAATAATAACTTGAAATTAATGTTAAACACAATGCTGGGAAACAGGGAAAATATATTTCAGAGTGAAGACCTTGCTTGAATGGACAAGGAGGAAATTTCAACAATGAGTCAAGTGTTCTCATTTCTGGACAATATGGCCTGTACTTGACTAAACCTGGTGAAAGATGTAGATATGAACATCTTCACTAGCTTCAGTACTGAGGATGAACTAGAATATTATTTCTTAATCAGACAGTTCCAGGATAATGTCACCGTTGTGGCAGGTTTGTTATTCACTTTTTATGTCGCCTTAAAATGCCTAACTAACTACTAATACTGTTAACAAGGCGACACATCTGACTCAAGTTATAATTTCAAATACAAAATTAATGTTTTTGTGTTTGTGAATGCAGAATAATAATTTCCGCATAAAGATGTTGGGTTTTATTTGTCTAGAGCGTTATTCAAAAGCTGTTTGTTGTATCAACTTAAAACTAACTAGATGGATAAACATCTTTTTGTTCCTTGCTTAAAAATGATAATTCCTTTGCATATAATTGGAGTTATTGCCCTTGGAAATTTTTTTTAATTTTTTTTTTGTACAGAGCATATCTCAACAAGGAACGGAAACTTAAACTTTATAGATAAGCAAATTTTGAATGAGGCATAACTCAAGAACAATAACTCTCTTTTGCTTAAGTAATTTGCCTTTGTCAATTTTGAAACTTCATAGATGGATAGATATTATTACAAAAATATAGTACACAAGAATCACAACTCTTTTTTTGCATAATTTTGGTTTAATAACTCTTTGTATTTTTTTATATTACTTTTTACTGTGGCATAATTCAAAAGTTATAAGTGTTATGAAACTTTATTGGTGGATAAATCTCATAAAGAAGTGAAAAAAGAACTAGAACTTTATTTTGTATAATGTTGGAGTTATTGCTCTTTGTTATTTTTCATAGTAAATTATTTTGTCTAGAGCATGTGATGTAATGTTTATAATACCTTATAAAGCAGTTTAATTTCTTAATGTTTTACCTACATGTATATAATTTTATCATTAATAACTGATAGCATATTTTTATTGTTATACTTCAGGGCTGGTTTTTCGAGAAGTTAAATGATCACATGTACACACTGCAGTGGCATGTCCACTATAAGATCAGACAAAACGCAACATTAAATCCGGAAACCAACATAATTAGACCACCATTCTGGTACCCAAGCACTTGTTCAAATGATTTACTCTACTATGACTTTGGTTTTGTGTGGATACAGGTGAAAGATATTTATTTTGTCATGATTTTTAACCTAAACTGTGCGCAATTCATGTTAAAAACATACATTGCTACTGATTGAAATTTCAATGAAGAAGCTCCAATTAGAGACCAGTTGTCTGGCCAGAGTTTATAGATATGCAGTCTGGCCTGTTATTTGTAGATAGTTTTCATGTGATGTCATGACTTCCCATCATCCGTCTGCCGTGGCCGCCATTTTGATTGGCAAACAATACAGTTCAATGGTTCAATGGACCTATATGTAAACAATCTAAATTTAGAACAGAAATGGTAATTTCTTGTTCGGTTAATGGTTGCAGTAATCGTGCAAACCAAAGGTGTAGCTTGGGATTTTATTCAATTCCATCTGTCAGAGAATGAGAAGGAGAATTTACGAAGAGTTTGACAGAAGAGCAACGAATACTGTGGATTTCTAACATAAAGCAAAAAGATGCGCCGACGAAGTATTCTAAAATTTGCTCCAATCATTTCCTGAAAGGTTTGTCAAATCATATAAAATAATATATGAAGCTTCGTGTTATTTATTTCTGCAAAATATAAAATTATTGAGTAAAAAAAGTAAATGTAAGGTAAATCTGGAGCGAAATGTACATACAACAGTTGGCCCAATGCGCCGTCATCTCCGACATCAACAATTCTGTCTTACATTAAATAATAGATCCAGATGCATATGAAAACCTATTTCTCATGTTATTTTTGAAACTAAATTTTTGAATATTTGACTGTTTCAGGAAAACCTGCATCTATGTATCATCGCTCAGATCCTACGCTTAATTTAGATGGTGCTATGACTCCAACAAAATCAGTGTTGAAGAAAAAAAAAAGATTGAAACGGATAGTAAAAGGTAATTTAGAGTTCATTTATTTCATTTTAAATTTACAACACATTGTGACACACTGACAGCTTAACATTGTCCAGCGAATCAGTAATTTTTGAATTCAATGAAGTAGAAACAGAGACTTGTACATTTACTTGGAAAGGGAAAACAGAAGGCCCTGGGAAGTCTTTACAACCATGTAAGGAAAATGATCAAGAAACATAAAATGAATGAGATAGTAAAATATAGAGGATATTTGTTTGTTTTGCATGTAAGATTGAAATATAATTTCACTGAGTGAACACCAGATGCAATATTTTCACAAGTGGCGTAGCAACAAGTGAAAATATAATAGCTGGTGTACCTTCACAAATGAAATATATTTCAATCTTGTATGTAAAATAAATAAATTTTCGTTTTATTTCATGGTTTTTAAGTGATATTAAGTACTTTTTACTAATTTCGCCATGTAACGTCACGCATTCTCCCTTGTGACGTCATCACATCATGACGTCACATCATCAATTTTGAAGTATAGGTCTGTTACACTTATCTAATTTTGTTACATTTTTAACATTATGTATGATGACATCGACTTTATTTCCCTAAAGAAGCAAAATTTACGCATGACAGCATTTATTTCTGCCTGTTATTCCATTTAGTTTAATGATTTTCTTTCATCTGCATTCAGATATATAGTCCGGCTACAGTGAAAATTATACTTTATAAATTTCACTAGTGCCCGTTTATCAGAATATAATCATATGATATATTACAATAAAACGCTGGAAAGCATTAAATAATAATACTGAAATTCAGAGAGTGTTGTCGGAGAATGAGGCTTTAAAATCAGAACTGAACCTATTCTACATGTAGCAAGAAAGTTTCAAAGAAGATAATGAGAAAGTAAAATATTATACAGGCCTTTCAAATTATCTGACTTTGATGGTGGTTATGGATTTTGTGTCACCATTTCTTAATATGAAAAAGAATATGTGTCTTGGTGCATCTGAGAGAGTGTTGCTCACTTTTATGAGACTGAAACATAATTTCCCATTGTAAGATTTGCCATATAGATTTAAGACTTCATCCTGCACAGTATCAAGAATATTTACATTGGTTATACATATTATGTTTGTTAGAATGAAACATTTCATATATTGGCCAGAAAGAGAAGAACTGCAGACCACAATGCCTCTTGAGTTCCGCAAACATTTTGCTAGGAAAACTTCTGTCATAATTGACTGCTTTGAAATATTTATAGCAAGACCAAAAGCTCTGCTGGCTCGTGCACAAACTTGGAGCAAATTTATAAGCACCATAATACTATTTAATTCCTGATAGGCATTATTCATAATTCATATTTAGTAATTTTCATTCATTCAGGACCTGGTAGAGAGAGCAATTATACAGGTTGGAAAACAATGCCATATTCGTGTTGGCTGTGGGATGCGTGAGTTGTCTCCCTTGATACTCTGTTAAATAAGCGATGGTTCACTGCCTGCCCAACTGCCGGTGGAGCTCGGGCTGATTTGTTACACCTTCTCACCGGGGAGAAAGATGGGAAGCGATGTGTAGCCGGCGTCCGTTATCTGCTGCCAGTACCCACGTCCGAATCGCAAGATCTATGTAATTAGAATTCAATATTTTGATAATTACATTGAACCTACATTATAATAATATTCATATTCGGTATTCTCTTTATATTCACGAATATGAATTCATATTCGATATTTTGTCATACCCTGCTTTGAAATATTCATAGCAAGACCAAAAGCTCATGTCCGAATCGCAAGATCTATATAATTAGAATTCAATATTTTGATAATTACAATGAACCTACATTTATCAATTTAATGGTTTTAATCTGCTTTAGACCTTCTAAATGTTTTGGACTTTTCATGTACAATTCATTTGTTAAAAATGAAAACATTAATTTAGTAATTTATAAGTGATTTATAACAACCTATACTCAATACATAGAGATGATGATGTTAACAATAAATGATGAGTAAAAGTTAATGTTGCTATTTTTAGCTTGACTATTTGCAGAAAAATCGAGCTAATGCAGTCACCCATTGGTCGGCGTCGGCGTCCCTGTGGTTAAGTTTTTGCGTGCAAGCTGGTATCTACTGAAGGGAATGGATTGAAACTTCACACACTTGTTCTCTGTGAATATCTAACATGATTGGCACAAGTCCCATAACTCTGATTTGCTTTTTTGCATAATTATGCCCCTTTTTCGACTTAGAAATTCTTGGTTAAGCAAGTATCTCCACAACTACTGAAGGGTTTGAGCCTTTTTTGAACAATTTTTTGCATTTTATAAAAATAAAGCAGTGATTTACTCGATAAAACATCTTAATAACAAGCCTTTGTACCTTTTCGGACAATTTTATATATTTATATAGGTAAACATTATAATACCCAATGAAACACACTTGTGACAACTTTTCGAATAGTCGAGCGTTACTGTCCTCCGACAGTTCTTGTTAAGTTATAAAGGCATTTATTACTTCACCTCCATTGATAAAGGTTGTTTTTTTAAGGGTTTGCTATCTCCTAATGAATTTTTTGTAATTAAGGCTCTTGTCACCTCCCCTGATAAAATTTATAAAAAACTTATTTTATTTCATGCTGTCCAGTGTTTTTACTGTAATATATCAGATAATTATAATCATAATAAACCACTAGTGAAATTTATAAAATAAAATTTTCACTGTAGCGGATGAATAGAATATAACAACATGAAATAACAGGCAAAATTAATGTTGTCATACATAAATTTTGCTTCTTTAGGAGAAGAAAGTTTATATCATCATACATCATGTCAAAAATGTAACAAATTTGGAGAAATTTAACAGAACTATATTTCAAAATTGATGATGTGACATCATAATGTGATGACGTCATTTTTAAAGGAGAATACAAGACGTTACGCGACAAAATCAGTAAAAAATACTTAAAATCACTCAAAAAGCATGAAATAAAAAGACAATTTATTTGTTTTACATATAAGATTGAAATATATTTCCTTCTTGAACACCAGCTATTCTATTTTCACTTGTGGCTATGCCACTTGTGTAAATATTGCATCTGGTGTTCACTCAGTGAAATATATTTCAATCTTACATGCAAAACAAACAAATATCCTCTATATGACATTAAATGTTTGATTTCAGATTTATCTGAAGAATACAACATATTATACTGCTATGTTTAATGCTGTCATGTGTTTATTCAGTTGCTATGCTCGTACAGAAAATTGTCTATGAAAAGGAGAAAAGATTAAGAGGTTTGAAAATTTTTGTTAACATTATTTACCTCTTTTATATTTTGCATTTCTTTTGTCTTTAAATGACTTTCTTTGGCACTCCTGATATTGCTTGATAAATATCCCTTAAAATGTTTTTTTTTTTTTGGTTTCCATAAAATATTTTACAAGCATTTATGAACGTATATTTATTATAGTATACTTGTTTATTAAAAATGTCACACTAAAGCAGAATATTCTATAAACAAGAAAACTGAACTTGCTTTTAATTAGCTCACCTGAGGACAATGTCCTCAATGATGGCCCATTATACGTCGTCCATCGACTGTCCGTCTGTGCATCCGTCCGTGCGTCCATCGTACGTGTGTGCATCAACAATTTCTTTGAACAACCTCTCCTCCTAAACCACTTGGCCAAATTGGTTGAAACTTTGCATGGATGTTCCTTGCATGAAGCTCTACCAAAGTTGCTCAAAGAATTGGATCCATCAAAAACTCTGGTTGTCGTGGCAAACAAAAGATTATTTTTACAATAAATCTTAAAAAATCTTATTGTAAAAAATGAAAGAGTTACAGTTTAAATATTTGGCATGAAACATAGTGGATGTATACCAAGTTTGTTCACATAAAAACATAGGGGCAAAATTGACCCCACCCCAGGGGGCCATTGATTTTCCTTATATGTATATAGTTAAAACTTAAACAATCTCCTTGTGACAATCCAAAAGCACTATAGGTTAGATAATTGACATGAAACATCATTCTAGTGGATGTCTACCAAATTTCTTCAAATTAATGCCCAGGGTCAAAATTGGCCCAGCCCCAGGGGTCATTGATTTTCGTTACATGTATAAACTAAACACTAAAAATTCTTCTCGTGAAAATCCAAAAGAGCTACAGCTTAGATATTTGGCAAGAAACATCTTCTAATGGATGTCTACCATGTTTATTCAAATAAAAGCTCTAGGGTCAAAATTGGCCCCACCCCAGAGGGTCATTGATTTTCCTTATATATACATGTATATAGTAAAAATTAAAAAAAAAATCTTCTAGTAAAAATCCAAAAGAGCAACAGCGTTGATATTTGGCATAAAACATCTTCTAATAGATGTCTGCCAACTTTGGGCTTATAAAAGTCCTAGGGTCAAAATAAGCCCGGCCCAAAGGGTCATTGATTTTTCTCTTATGTGTATAGTAAAAACTGAAAAAATTTTGATATTTGGCATGAAACACGTTTTAGTGCATTTCTACCATGTTTGTTGAAATAAAACCCCTAAGGTGATAATTGACCCCACCTCAAGGGATTAAGGTCGACAGTTCAATCCCCAGGCATGTCAAATGTTTGTTTTCCTTCTTTTTTTATGTCATCTTTTTATTAGCTCACCTTTCACAGCCTACTGGCTGAACTGTTTGATAAAATGGTTGTCAGAGCTAAAATTAGAAAACAAGAGCTAAACAACATCTCAGCCACTGGTTCAATTTTAAAATAATTTTACACCAAAATTTTCCTGGTGTCAGTGTACAAAAATTGTTCAGATTATGCTGTTCCTTGTTTTCAAATTGAGCTTCTCAGTTCTGGGGTGAAAAGGGGGTCCACTTTTGACCGTTTGACCTATTTGCCAGGTGAGCAATCCAGGGCCCTATGGGCCTCTTGTTTCAGAAATGAGTGATGTAGGGTTAATGATATATATGATAAACGGTATAGGTTATATTTCACTCATTAGTTTTGTATTCCACAAGAATATTATAAAACTTATTCATAGTTACAGGTAATGAAGATGATGGGCTTATCACAAAGTGTAAACTAGTGGGCGTGGTTTATAACTGCCGCGGTACAGATGACTGTTACCGTGGTAACGCTGACGTTGATGTTATACTATGGACGTGTACTATCTCATAGTAATCCAGTCATAGTGTTTATGTTCCTGGAAATGTTTGCCCTGTCTTCTATTGCTTTTTCGTAAGTATATCACTTAAAGGAACTAGACTTTGGTCGTAAAGCCTGAAAACGTGATATTTAAAAATCTTTTATTACCCTTCCAGATTTTTTCCTCCTTTTTGATTGAATATTGGTCACCCGAAAGAAATTGATATTACTGAGCCAGACGGGTAATATACACACTAAATTTCCCGTTGGATACCCCACGTTGTAAACAACATGCGCTGTGGCGATGCCCGTACGGTTTGATTTTACGCGATGTAAATTCCGATTTACAAGCACTTTTTAACTGTCAAATGATAAATATTTACCAAAATAGAGTAATGATACATATTCTCATCAGTATTGAAAACAAATATGACCTTGTGAAAGCTTGATATTAATTCCAAAAAAGTGCTTTCAACAGACTACTCCTTTTCTCTTGTTTACTTTCGTTAGGTTCGAAAGAACATACTTCATGTATTTATGTGACATCATGTTGTGGTGAAGGGGACCCTAAAGGGAATCTTATTTCGACGTTTCATAAGAAGTAGCAATGATTTATATCAAAATTGTCTTAACCCGGCAGGGGAAGGGTAATAAAATTATTATTTTAGTTTTGGAGTGATATATGTGGATATATTACCTGCCAAGATAAAATATCACCCTCGCCTAACAGCTTCTAACAGCTAATATATCCACATATATTACTCCAAAACTAAAATAACATATAATATAGTGTAAACGGAAAAATATGATAAAACAATAAAAAATATACCCGAAATTCAATATAATTATTGAAGATCAATAATTGGTGTTATTGAAGCCCGAATTGAGTAAAAAGCATCTTAATTGTTTTCTTGTTTTCTGTTGTATTTCAGGTTTTTAATTGACAGTATGTTCTCTCGGGCTAAACTTGCTGCAGCAATTGTGCGGGTATATTTTACTTTATAATATACCTACCATACATGTATATAGCCATCAGAGAGGATTTAACGCGGCCAGGATACCGGCATACATTTAAACTATTGCTGTCAGTAACTGACTTAAAACTTCATGAACCATAATACATGTTGGCCCTTACCCTGCTGTAACTAAGTGACACACTAGAAAGTTAAGTGTAGAATTTAAAGATGATAACAAAAGTAAAATTTGTCAAGGGTATTAGACATTTGCTGCCTTGAGCAGGACATTTTAGACACATTTACCTCAGTACAGGTTGTTTCCAGGAGCAGATTTGAAAAGTATGCCTATTATAAGCTTATAGCGTCATACACAATCAAACTTAAATAAATTCTGAGTAAAGCAAAATATAATGTTTCTAATTCACGAAGGCAATAAAACCAAAATATGGTTCAGTTATGAAATGGCCGATGAGTTATAAACTGTCTGTAAAATACAACAGAACACCAAAACTAAAATGCTTTGTGAAATAAAAATAAAACATTTTTGAGGTATATTGTGTCTTAAAAATAATAAAAATAAAAATAATGAAACAGAATACATTGTATTTTTTTAACCTCAGTTATAAAACTTACTTTTCAGGCAATATTTCCAAC
Organism: Ruditapes philippinarum; assembly: GCF_026571515.1. Taxonomy (NCBI): domain Eukaryota; kingdom Metazoa; phylum Mollusca; class Bivalvia; order Venerida; family Veneridae; genus Ruditapes; species Ruditapes philippinarum. The sequence continues at coordinate 45,313 of NW_026864885.1, read as the reverse complement.
ATCAGCTCTGGGTCTTAGGTGGGAAGTATTTCCTGTTTTATGAGTTAGAGGGATCATGCGTACAGTGGGAGAACCTGCATGTGTCGCCACGGGAACATGATAATTTTAGTCTACAGATTGTGTTGATAATGATAGCAGTGGACACAGTTATTTACTTTATACTGGCCTGGTATATAGACAATGTTCATCTAGGTTAATTAGAAGTTTTTTATTCTATTCAGAACTAACCGGTTAATGTAATTACCCGTTCTTCTTGCAAATTATCATGGATTTTCTAGTGTTTGCATCGAAATGCCATCAACTTAGTTTCACCCTTTATAGTTAAACCCTGATTATTCGAATTGCCTTGGACTGAAAATTTACTTCGAATTAAATCAATGTGTCTAAATAATTGAAATCCGAATATTGTGATAGACAAAAGATACTCCACTTTGGCCAATCTTGTTTCCTGCAACCAAGCAAGGAAAATAAATATTCATGAAAACATGCGTAAAAATTATTTTTTAATGGTATTGAAGACATAAATACTTGCACTTTATTATACATTATGTATCATTTCGTGCAAAGCCTTGGCTGTGTTGTCACTACGGTATTTACATAACTCTGATGATTTCGGTTTAAGTAAAGGCTCTAGGAATGTTTGGTATATATCAAGGCTCATAATATTTCAGAAACATACTGTCTACCATAGCCATGGTATGTTTTGATTATTTAATGAACTTCCAGTATAACAAAGCCTTTGTATTTTCTATTATTTAAGAAACTTGTGTATTAAAGAGACAGGTTATTAAATTTGTATATCAAAGTGATTTCCATTACATCAGGAACTTATGGTATATTAAGGCCGTGGCACTTATTATTATTATTATTTTAGGATCTTATGGTATAATCTTATGGCACCCTTTATTATTATTTTAGGATCTTATGGTATACCAAAGCCATGGTATTTTCCATTCACAAGCTCTTACTGGTGTGGAACATCACTTTGGGAAACATGTTGTCTTAAACGTTTGTTCGGAATTAATCGTAGTAGACGTCCTTACTATCTCGTCAATGATGATCTTTGGTTTTATTCACGTTTGTGTTCCAGCTAGAGATATACAAGATAATATTCCAAGGTAAGAAGTTACCATAATCAGATTATGAAATTGTGTATAATCTGCTGATTTAGATTTAAGGGTTTAAAAACATATTTGTAACAGTAAATGGTAGTTTTAAGTCTATTTGCCATATAGAATTTAGTTCTAGATTTTCTATTTAAATGCTTTAGAGATCTGAGACAAGAAACACAATAATGACTTCGGACATATTGGTAGTAATTTAGGTAGATATGTACTTATGCATGTTCGTTTTCTTTTAAAACAGAACAAAACATAAACTTTGTTTCAGACTTGTACAAAATACATCATCATACAAAATATTATCAGTAAAACATTTCAAATATAAGTCGCATTCCATAATTTTAACAATATATATATTTTTTGCTTAATATATAATTTCATAAGCACAAATCATATCAAAATGTTAACAAAGCAAAATGTATTCGTTATTAGTCCGGTTTACCGGAGGGGACTTTAGGTTTACCCTCCGTCTGTCCGTCCGTCTGTCTGTCAGTCCATCAGTCTGTCCGTCCACAAAACTGGATCCCGCGATAACTTGAAAAGTACTGAAAATATTTTTATGAAACTTGGTATATGGATAGATGGCAGTATGGAGATTATGCACGTCTTTTTCTTTTCTTCCTATGTTGAAAATTCTGGTTGCTATGGCAACAAATAGGATGAAAATATGGCAAATTTTACACATAAACTGGATCCAGTGATAAAGCAAAAAGTACTGGAAATATTTTTATGAAACTTGACATATGGGTAGATGGCAGTCTTTTCTTCCTATGTTGAAAATTCTGGATGCTATGGCAACAAATAGGCTGAAAATATGGCAAATTTTACACATAAACTGGATCCAGTGATAAAGCAAAAAGTACTGGAAATATTTTTATGAAACTTGACATATGGGTAGATGGCAGTCTTGAGATTATGCACATCTTTTTTTTTCTTCCTATGTTGATAATTCTGGTTGCTATGGCAACAAATAGGCTGAAATTATGGCAAATTTTACACATAAACTGGATGGGGTTCTAACCGGTAGGGGACTTATGGATTGCTTGCAATACTATGATAATTGCTTGTTTCTTTAACTTCAGAAATCATGCAATCAATGATATTTTAGATCTATGTTATAATACACAGAGGATTACAGTCAAACATATGCTTAAACAACACTGTGGGTTCAAATCCTGACAGTGACTTTTGATTATTTCACATAAGCTTGCTTGCAGTATGCCAGTGCTTCTTACCTCAGATCCACAAAGAGGAATCTGGGGAAGTTAAACTGGAAAGTCACCATATGACCTGAATTTTGGTATTGGTGTTGACTTAAATCCCGACTAAAATAAAGTCTTGAACAGCCCAACTTTTATCTATAAATAGGTTTCTTAAAAGTATTTACGTAATATTACAATGATAGACTAATATTTTGCTCACAGAATATTGACAGACCTCAGTCTAGCGAACAAAGGGGATCACACCCAGAGGCAATCTCTGGCGGCATGCAGAGAAAACTTTCTATAGCTATAGCATTTGTTGGAGGATCGCGCACAGTGATCTTGAACGAGCCTACTGCCAGTGTCGACCCCTACTCACGTAGAGCCATCTGGAATCTATTCACTGAACAAGACAGGTATAGTTGAAATGATGACTGTAATTTCAGTTGAGTTATTTTCCTTAACATTTAGAACGGAATTTGACAATTTACCTAAATCAGCTGTTTATATTGCTTGTTTCATACTTTGTCAATCATTTAGAGGATATATGTTTAGATCAGTGTATAATCGAAATATATTTCACTGAGTGAACCCCAAAATGTATATTTCACGAGTGGTGCAGCCACGAGTGAAATATGAACTTTTGGTGTTCATGAGGTGAAATATTTTTCGATCTTGGAATAAACAAATCAAATTTTCTTTTAATTACATGTATATGCAAAGAAACGTTTAAAAAGACGTTTTAACCTAATGCTAAATTAAAAGCGCACCAAATAATAATACGATGTGACATCATTTAGTTGGTTTCCAGTACTATGCATGCTGGTATTTCACTGAAACAACGAAAGGGGCTTAAATTCAAAACAGTGAAATTATCAAAGTGGTAATTTCACTGTTTCAAACAGTGAAAATATCAGTTTTATATTTCATTGATATATTTCTATAAACCACCGAAAAGCATGTAACCAAGGCCTATTTTTAAGATAATTTGTTATTTTCCAAGAAAGACAACTCTGTCAACCTTGTTTTTATGTCATTAGCTCCCTTGTCCAAATCTGCTATCTGCTCATCCATAATGTTTCCCTACTAAAGTTAAGGTCACCTGAGGTCATTCTTTGTGTTATAGAAGTTGTTGGTCATTGTACCATGTAGATGAAGTAGACCTATGTGTTTTACTTAAAATAAATGTGATAATTAATAAACATTTGGATTGAGAAATTGTAATTGCAGTACAGAGCTAATATCACAGTGTGAGTGACAGAGGTATAGTTTACAGAGTCTGATCCACAATTGGCATGATGTATGATGTATCCTGGAATTATAATGTTTACTACAAATTAAATCTACGAACCAGTAACCCTCAGTTTTGTTCTTCATTATAAAAGGGAAAAGACATAGGGGTCACATGATATAGAAAATTGACCTCAATAATGGCTGCCACTTTTGGCAAGAGAGGTAAATATTATTAAAATTGGGAACTATCAATAGTGAAGGTTGAAAGTTAAGTACCTTTTTGGCTAGCCTAACCCGTTCAAGTATTATGTTTGTTTTTACATACTTGCATAATGCATAAAAGTACAGGCTGGTTTTGATTTAGGCAAATTACTAGTGTTGCTAGCATAAAACAAGCTGATATTTAACTTTCATCTTTAAGGAAGGACAATAATGGTGTCCACACACCATTTGGATGAGGCAGTGACTTTGGGGGATAGGATTCTAATTACAGCAGACGGCAAACTGAAATGTTTTACTTAAGTCTAAACTACGGGATGGTTACCGGCTGTGATTTTGAAAGATGAAGGTATGTTACATATAAAGCCGATATATGACATAATGCTTGGATGATAGTCCTTTATAGTTTTCATAATTTTTAACTGGATGAATGTTTTGACGTTTGTAGAAATTAAAAGTCATTAAGTGTCAAGATATTAAACAAATTTTCAAACATTCAATCTTAAATGACAATATTATGTTTACAGTGTAAGAAAATGTTTAAAAAATCAAAAGTATAACATTTTTATTTTCTTTTTTGATTGTCAGGTATTTACACCTTATAACATATTGTTCATCATATCTCAACAGTCGGTCCAATAAAACTTTCCTGGATAACTAACCAGTAATTACCAATATCTCCGCAAGTGACTAACTTGTAACTAACCCAACATGATTTCTTGATCAATAGTTAGAGACAAATGACCAATAGACTGAATGTCCGAGATCAATTGTTATGTAGAAATTTCAACTTGAATTCACAATATTTTCACCCTGTTACATATGAATTGAGGACCATTTCTGCATATACTTTATAGTGATTTATAAATGGGAGACTGCATTTTTATGTGATATACAGCAGTGTATTCTTGAGTTTATTTCTTTATGTTACATGTTAGCCATGTTTGCCATGCATGCGCACTTTGCCTATTGCTCAAACGGCTTGATTTCAAGGATTCAACGAGCAGGTCTAGTGGTTAAGGTCTGCGGCTTGAATTCTGCTCTGATAGTTTCTCTGAAAATAATTTCAATCAAAAGTTAAGTAATATTATTTGATGATATATCAGTCTAAAAACACTTGTCTCAGGCAGAGCAAGCTTGACGTCCTTTTTATGAAGTAACATGTATGAGATACTGTATAATCAGAAAATTTTTTTGACGGATTAATTTTTGCCTATAAAGTTCATTAAAGATTTTCAATTGTTGGATAAGTATGTAAGTATCGTACAAAGTTACAGAACTGACTTTAATAATTCCAGAACATTTAGCCTTTTCAAATTGCTTGATATAAAGAGTTGTACAGTATAACTCACATGCATTTACTCATAAGAAAGCAAAGAAATAAAGAAAAGATCGGTAATCAATTTTCAATTTTTAGCTCACCTGTCACAAAGTGACAGGGTGAGCTTTTGTGATCGCTTTTCGTCCGTCGTCCGTCCGTCCGTAAACTTTTGCTTTAAATGACATCTCCTCATAAACCACTGAGCCAATTTCATCCAAACTTCACAGGAATGTTCCTTTGGTGGTCACCTTTAAAAATTGTTCAAAGAATTTAATTCCATGCAGAACTCTGGTTGCCATGGCAACCAAAAGAAAAATCTTGAAATATCTTCTTTTAAACAACCCTAAGAGCTAGAGCTTAGATATTTGGCATGAAACATCTTCTAATGAGTGTCTACCAAGTTTGTTCAAATAAAAGCCCTTGGGTCAAAATTGGCCCCGCCCCAGGGGGTCATTGATTTTCCCTATATGCATATAGAAAAAACTTAAAAAATCTTCTTTTAAAGAACCCAAAGAGCTAGAGCTAAGATATTTGGCATGAAACATCTTCTAGTGAGTGTCTACCAAGTTTGTTCAAATAAAATCCCTGGGGTCAAAATTGGCCCTGCCCCAGGGGGTCATAGATTTTCCATATATGCATATAGTAAAAACTTAAAAAATCTTCTTTTAAAGAACCCAAAGAGCTAGAGCTAAGATATTTGACATGAAACATCTTCTAGTGAGTGTCTACCAAGTTTGTTCAAATAAAAGCCCTGGGGTCAAAATTGGCCCCGCCCCGGGGGGTCATTGATTTTCCCTACATACATATAGTAAAAACTTAAAAAATCTTCTTTTAAAGAACTGTAAAAGCTAGAGCTTAGATATTTGGCATGAAACATCTTCTAGTGAATGTTTACCAAGTTTGTTCAAATAAAAGCCCTGGGGTCAAAATTGGCCCCGCCCCAGGGGGTCATTGATATTACCTATATGCATATAGTATAAACTTAAAAAATCTTCTTTTAAAGAACCCAAAGAGCTAGAGCTAAAATATTTAGCATGAAACATCTTCTAATGAGTGTCTACCAAGTTTGTTCAAATAAAAGCCCTGAGGTCAAAATTGGTCCTGTCCAGGGGGTCATAGATTTTCCCTATATGCATATAGTAAAAACTTAAAAATCAACTTTTAAAGAACCCAAAGAGCTAGAGCTAAGATATTTGGCATGAAACATCTTCCAGTGAGTGTTTACCAAGTTTGTTCAAATAAAAGCCCTGGGGTCAAAATTGGCCCCGCACCAGGGGGTCATTGATTTTCCCTATATGCATATAGTAAAAACTTAAAAAATCTTCTTTGAAAGAACCGTAAGAGCTAGAGCTTAGATATGTGGCATGAAACATCTTCTAGTGAATGTCTAACAAGTTTGTTAAAAAAAAAGCCCTGGGGTCAAAATTGGCCCCGCCCCAGGGGGTCATTGATTTTCCCTATATGCATATAGTAAAAACTTAAAAAATCTTCTTTTAAAGAACCCAAAGAGCTAGAGCTAAGATATTTAGCATGAAACATCTTCTAATGAGTGTCTACCAAGTTTGTTCAAATAAAAGCCCTGGGGTCAAAATTGGCCCCGCCCCAGGGGGTCATTGATTTTCCCTGTATGCATAATTATAGTAAAAACTTAAAAAATCTTCTTTTAAAAAACTCAAAGAGCTAGAGCTAAGATATTTAGCATGAAACATGTTCTAATGGGTGTTTACTAAGTATGTTCAAATAAAAGCCCTTGGGTCAAAACTGACCCCGCCCCGGGGGTCATTGATTTTCCTTATATGTGTATAGCAAAAACTTAAAAATCTTCTTTGAAAAAACCCAAATAGCTAGAGTTTAGATATTAAGCATGAAACATCTTTAAGTAAATATCTACAAAGTTTGTTCAAATAAAAGCCCCAGGGGGTCAAAACTGGCCCTGCCCCAGGGGTGTCATTGTTTTTTTAACTATATGTGTATAGTAAAAACTTAAAAAATCTTCTTTTAAAAAACCCAATTAGCTAGAACTTAGATGTTTAGCATGAAACATCTTCTTATGGGTGTCTACCAAGTCTGTTCAAATAAACAAATAAAAGCCCTTGGGTAAAAATTGGCCCGGGGGGGGACTATATACAGGTGAGCGACCTCAGGGCCATCATGGCCGTCTTGTTATATATTTGATTTGAAATTTGATTCATGTTTGATTTGATTCTATAAATAGATTTTTCTTTTAGGTATGCATACTAATGGACCTTCAGAGCTGGATGGGAATAAAGATGCTGAGATTCTCACAATGGTAAAACAGATAATCCCAGCTGCGTTTATATCCAAGCATGTAGACAATGAAGTCCATATGACAATCCCAATGCAGACGGACGACCGTCACCATTTTGTTCCATTATTTAGACTTCTGGAGGACAAGGAAAGTGAGCTGGGGATAGCGAGTTATGGTAAATCAGACAGTGATCTTGAACAGGTGTTTGTGAAGGTCACGAAAAGTTGCGAGGAGGATAGCTGGGATTGTCTACACTTCTCACCCATGTGATATGAAGCTTATAGTAAAGATGATTCTGTCTGTGGGCATGTCTTGTATTCAATATATTTTTATATCATTGTAACTGTTTATAAATAAATGGTTTTCTTACGCATTGCTTATGTCACAAGCATCGACTTGGACTGTAATATATTGCATGGTGCCTTTTGTATACCATACGTAAGCTTTATCACAAAGATTGTCAACATAAAACTGTGCAGTAAATTGATCTGTTAAGAATGAACGTTCATCATTACTGCATTTTGGGAAATGATTTTTTATTAATTGTTAACCCTTTCACTGCCAGAGGGTTATTTACTTATTGATCACCTATTTGCCAGAAGGATTTCTAAAAAATTACTATATTATTAATTAAAATAATTATTATTATTTGTTATTTGTATTATAATAATTATATATGTTTCCAAATCTGCTAGTATATAATAATTATTGTCGATTGTATAATTATCTATATATTTATTATTATACCCCCAACACAAAATGTTGGGGTGGCTATAATGGATTCGCTTTGCCGTGTCCATCGGTCGGTCCATCCGTCTCCATTTTCGTGTCCACTCTATAAATCCTATACCAATTAAAGGATTTTCTTCAAACTTGGCTCAAATGTTCACCTCAACAATGGGATGGGCAGAACCCATGTTGCCCATGTGTCAGCTCAAGGTCAAGGTCACAATTGAAGGTCAAATATCAAACAATCAAATATTAGACAGTATGCTCTGTCCGCTCTGTAAAGCCTACATAAATTAAAAGATTTTCTTCAAACTTGGCTCAAATGTTCACCTCAACAAGGGAATGTGCAGAACCCATGTTGCCTATGTGTCAGCTCAAGGTCAAGGTCACAATTGAAGGTCAAATATCAAACAATCAATTATTAGACAGTATGTCGTGTCCGCTCTGTATGTCCTACACTAATTGAAAGATTTTCTTCAAACTTGGCTCAAATGTTCACCTCAACAAGGGGATGTGCATAACCCATGTTGCCTATGTGTCAGCTCAAGGTCACAATTGAAAGTCATATATCAAACAATCAAATATTAGACAGTATGTCGTGTCCGCTCTGTAAGTCCTACACTAACTGAAAGATTTTCTTCAAACTTGGCTCAAATGTTCACCTCAGCAAGGGGATCTGCAGAACCCATGTTGCCTATGTGTCAGCTCAAGGTCAAGGTCACAATTGAAGGTCAAATATCAAACAATCAAATATTAGACAGTATGTCGTGTCCGCTCTGTAAGTCCTACACTAATTAAAAGATTTTCTTCAAACGTGGCTCAAATGTTCACCTCAACAAGGGGATGTGCAGAACCCATGTCACCCTTTTGCTGGCTTAAGGTCAAGGTCACACTTGAAGGTCAAAAATTGACTTATAAAATATTCTTGAATTTTAACATGTTTTGAATATTTCTGAAACTAGAAAAGGTATTTGCTTGAATCTTAAAATATATATGAAGTGTCACAATGAAGATATGCAGGTCAAGTTTCATAACTCTGTATTGCATTTTAACAAAGTAATGCCCCTTTTTAAGTCTTCAAATTTACATACAATCAAATATTAGACAATATGTCGTGTCTGCTCTATAAATTTTATACTAATGGAAGAATTTTCTTCAAACTTTACTCAAATGTTCACCCCAACTGGGTTATGTGCGGAACACATCTTACTCTTGTGCCAGCTTAAGGTCAAGGCCACACTTGAAGGTCAAAAATTGAAATAGAAAATGTTTAGTTCATTGGAAAAATGAAAGGTTATTTGTAACTTATTCGAACATCATTTGACAATATATATTTATACTATTATCCGGGCGTCCGTGGCCGAGTGGTTAAGGTCGTTGACTTCAAACCACTTGCCCCTCACCGCTGTGGGTTCGAATCCCGACCGGGACTTTGGATTCTCTCATGTGAGGAAGCTATCCAGCTAGCTTACGGAATGTCGGTGGTTCTACTCAGGTGCCCATTCGTGCCTGAAATAATGCACGGAAGGGCACCTGAGGTCTTCCTCCACCAGTAAAGCTGGAACATCGCGATATGACCTATACTGTGTTGATGTGACATAAAACCCCAAACAAAAAAAAAAAAAAAATTTTCCTGTACACTTTGTCTTTTTTTCACCAGAGATAATTTCTTTTTATGTACATTGTATTTGTGCCACTAAAGTTATTCCCTTAACCACCTTTCCAAGTCTTCTTCTGTCAAGGACATTGGTATGGGTATGAATCGCATTCAGTGATAGTTCTAGTTATTGTTATTATTATTATATAAATATTATTATTATAATATATTATCATTATTATAGAAACGGCAAAAGCCGTCCATATGGCAAATACGCTGAAAATAATAGGGACGGCATGTGCCGTCCCTATGGCAGTGAAAGGGTTAAGGACTTTTATTTATTTATTTATTGCAAGTTCATTGTCCAAAGTTGAATTTCTTCCTGGGATTGGAATATTTTGGATTGCATTTTTATATTTTGCCTTATTATTGGAAGAATAGTGAGGCTTCTGTTCTTACTCTGGCATTGGGGCTTGCATAAAATGATGTAACATTTTCATTAAAGATTTATGTGCAACTTCTTGTTAATAATTATGAAGAATATATCTTAAAAAACTTTCAAAAATCTTTGGTCAGTATCCAAGACTTGTAACTTAATAATGTCATATATAATTTTATATGATATCATCCTCTTTTTTCAAATTCTAATATTATCTAGGCTCTTTTTTACTAACAAGCACTTAAAAGATATAGAGGATATTGAATGAGTGTAGTTTAATACTAAATTTATTGAACAAATTGAATAAAATCATATTATGCGAGCCTCTGGCGAGCATAATATTGTTTTATTCAACGAGTTCAATAAATTTAGTATTGAATCTACACGAATATAATATTCTATTTATCACATATATAAAATAAGAACAGTAAAATGTTAAAATGAGTAATTTTTCAATGACGCGCCCATAGTGTAACGCTAACATTAGCGCGCTTTAACGCTATGTTTCTCTATAGCGCAAATGACGTCATGTTAAAGTGTTATTACACTAGTGTAATACAGTTTTTATTAAATGGCTTTATTACACTCCTGCGCCGCGGTTTATGTGATAAAGTGGAGTATGTTATCTCTTGTTTGAATTTGAAATATTGTAAGAGATTTCTGCAACTTATCAAAAAGTTATTAAAACGCTCTTTTCTTTATTTTTCTAGATGATACAGGGGATTGTATGATCTTCCAATCCTGGGACGTACAGATGGATGAAGGACAATGTAAATGGTTAAACCATTTTAAAGCTGTCCTGCTAAAAAGTTTCTTCTATACATTATGGAACTGGAAAGCTTTACTGTCACAGATAATCTTACCCGCCGTCTTTGTGTCCATCACGATGAAGATAGCATTATTCTGATGCGGAGCCACTTTGTTATGTCAACTGCTCAATACTACGATCTCACCAAACCATGCGGGAACTTGATTCCATTTTCTATTCATAAGCTTAACAAGTTTTTGAAACATTCAAATAGTTTGTATGTAAAAGAGTTTTCGGAAAAATGAGCCGAAACATTTTTCGTGCCCTCTGGTCACAGTACAGAGAAATGGATGGACTAGTTCATCAGGTAAATATTGTGCTCCCTTAGGAGCTTTATGAATACGGCCCCTGGTTCCTTATTTTCTGTATTCAAATTTCTGCTACAATTGTAATTCTATTAAATTGCAGTCTCATTGGAATTATTTTAATACATAGTTATACTGTTGTATTGCAAACTATTTACTTTAGTATTGCAAACTATTTACTTTAGTATTGCAAAATATTTACTGTTGTATTGCAAAATATTTACTTTAGTATTGCAAACTATTTACTTAGTATTGCAAAATATTTACTCTTGTTGTATTTACCAGTGCTTAAAAGCTTTTTATTTGCATGATAAAATTTTAAATTAATGTCCATTCTAAACATGACCATGTGCTGCTTTTGTGGCATTGGGTCAATGAAAAGATGATTCATTTTTACTGTAAGCACATTTCATTTGGATATGTGACAAATAGAATATTCTAAGACAACCCGAACATATTCTAAGACAACCCACATTAGACTACTGAACATAGAATAACTGAAATGTCCAAAATGTGTGTGTTATTATGTGTGTTATTATGCAATAAAATAACTTTTGACATATTACATGTATATTTAGACATGTGACAGAACCATTAGACATGTGATGTAACCACTAAATATTTGACACAATGAAAATTAGAATTGAAACAAATCAGGCGCAATTTAGCTTAATATCAGGTATGACAATTTTATTTGTTGATATTGTGTTAGAATCGAAATGATATAACCAAATCAATATATCCAATTTGGTGATAACATCACTTTTTGTTGTTCGGATGCATATCATTATGATTATTATAATTCCTGGAACCTGAACTCCTAATAATGATTTTATTTAGCGATAAAATCACTGTTTGGGATATTTATATTTCTAAATTGTATTTGTGTACAGTACAGTAGTTTCATTACTATATTTATTGAATTTGTTAAATAAAATATTACACTAGCCAGAATCTTGCATAATATTAGATTTGTTGAACTCATTATTTTAATGTCAATGTTTAAAGGTGAAGTAAGCCAGTAAAGTAATATGTTCTTGTAGTTTAATGAAAAACACTTTCCGACTTAAGGAAAGAGTTCTGAGTTCAAATCTCAGCAGGGACGTACTTTCCTGGTCATGAATAGACCTAATGCTTTAATTTTTTAAGTATATTATGCAAGAATAATATATTTAAGAAATAATTTATCCCAAACAGTGTTTTTATCGCTCAATAACATCACTGTTTGGAGTTCAGATGCGAGGAATTATATCACGAGGGCGTAGCCCGAGTGATATAATGATGCGCATCCGAACGACAAACAGTGATGTTATCAAGCGATAAAATCACCGATTTGGATATATTATTTCGATTCTAACACGACATCAACAAATAAGTGCTGCCGTACCTGTTATTAAGCAAAATTGCGTTTGATTTGTTTCTGAACTTATTTTCAGCGCGTCGGATTTTTGGTGGTTGCGTCATGTGTATAATGATTACGTCACATGTCTAAATATAGAACGTCAAACTGTGCACCTGTTGCGTAATAACACACACTCTCGGTTCTTCTATGTTCAATAGGGAAAAATGCGGGTTGTGTTAGAATAAGTCTTATAGAAATACCAAGTCAAATGAAGAAAAAGTCTAAAGGGGAAAAGTAGCATGACTAACTGTAGTGTTCTACACTCTGTAGTTCCTCTAATCCCAAGATGAACACAGTTATTATACCACACTGTGTTTAATAAACTTTGTGGTGTTCTGCTGCCTAACACATGTTTTTCATACAAAATATTGATGTCATTATCACTGATTGGGCTGCATGCATTAGGTTTGTTGCCCTTTCCCATTTTCTTAAGTGACTTGTTTAGCTTTAAGAGCATTTCTGGTCATGTTAAAGAATTTTGTTCCAGATTCTTGCATTATTTTCACCGGGTATTTCATTTCCTTCAGTTTTCGGTCAATGCTTGAAATAATGTTTGGAACAGTTGTTGGCTCATATTCTTGGCCGTCATTTTTTCTCACTGACAAAATGAAATTTGCCAAATTTGTATCCATTTCCTTAGGTGGTATGTTATGTAAATCTCTTGTTTCATTTTTGCCCTTTAGAAATCTGGTGAATTTATTAACATAAAGATTTTTTTTCTTAATAGTTTGCTTATTTTTGGAATCTTTGATTAATTGCAATACATCACTGTCAGAGAGACTGATAAACTCATTGGTTTCTCTGCTAAAGAGGGGAGATCATTGTTTGTCACTGTAGTGTCACTCTTGGGGACAGGTAACTCTACTGTATCAAACTCTACATTCAATGGAGTTTTTTTCATCATACGATTCAACAAAATCATCATCAAAGGCAGATATATCTTCCCCATACCTTTGAAAAAAATCTTCTCTAAATATTTCAACAACATTTTCTGTTTGATTACAGTCATCAGTATCATTTGCAGGAAATAAATCATTCTATATAATGTCAAAAGTTGTTTGACTGAGGTAATCTGACATTTTACTGTTGCAGACAATGATAGTATCCCAGTGTGCATTGCAAAATAGTTGCGAACTAATACCCAGCACGCAAAATTCATTCTTGAAGATATAAAAGTAAAGCTATCAGGCTTGAAAGGGGTAAAATATTAAATAAAACAACACATGTACATGTAATAATGTTTATTGTTCATTATGACAGGAAACATAACTAAAACAAGCCATAATAAAAACTAAAATAAGCCATAATTATCTTTTATTTGACAAAATCAGAGCATGGAGAAGTATGAAAGAAAGTAGTCCGTGAAATATTTGGTATTCATACGCATTGCCTAACCATGTGACATACTGACTGGAAATAGATATGGTTATCCGGCAAGGCTTTTTCCAGCTGATAATATCATAAGACAGTAGCAGGATAAAAATAAACAAAAGGCAGTGATAGCAGCTCCACTCGGAATCAAATTTAGAAAAACTGGTGCATTAACATTCCAATATATTGAAAGGGTTTTAATCTTAAAAGCTCTGAGTCTATAACATATTTTTATCAATTTTTGATTTTTTGGGCGTTCTTTAGGGATTCCGTTTTTTGCTATTTTACTAGTATGAGAGATATTCATCCATAAAATTTCAAGCCGTTATATTTTAATGTTTTGAGTTATTGTGTTAAGAAAAAAAATAAAGTATTCATATTATAAAATGGAGAGTTGACATTCTTGTCAACTGCATAATCATTCAATCGTTTCAAATTAGTAACTTTAACTTTTAAGCTTTGATGAATTAAGGTCTGGATGAAAATAATGCAAAAGAGAAACAGTACAACAATACAAGAGGGCCATGATGGCCCTGAAATCGCTCACCTGTATATTGACCCCTGGGCCAATGCCAATTTTAAACCAGGGACTTGTATTTGAACAAACTTGGTAGACAGCCATTAGAAGATGTTTCATGATAAATATCTAAGCTTTAACTCTTTAGTGTTTTTATAAGAAGACATTTTTAAGTTTTCGCTATATCATATAGGAAAAAACAATGACCACCCGGGAGGGGCCAATTTTGACCCAAAGGCATTGATTTGGTAGACACTGACTAGGTGATGTTTCATGCCAAATATTTAAGCTCTAGCTCTTGCAGTTTTCTAAAAGAAGATATTTTAAGTTTTTACTATATACAAATAAGGAAAATCAATGACCCCCGGGGCAGGGCCAATTTTGACCCCAGGGCATTTATTTGAACAAACTTGGTAGACACCAACTAGAAGATGTTTCATGCCAAATATTTAAGCTTTAGCTCTTGCGGTTTTCTAAAAGAAGATATTTTAAGTTTTTGCTATATTATACAAATAAGGAAATTCAATGCCCCCTGGGACAGGGCCAATTTGACCCCAGGGCATTTATTTGAACAAACTTGGTAGACACCCACTAGAAGATGTTTCATGCTTAATATTTAAGCTCTAGCTATTTCATAATTTGGGGTTTTTAAAAGAAGATTTTTTAAGTTTTTACTATATACAAATCAGGAAAATCAATGACCCCCGGGGCAGGGCCAATTTTGACCCCAGGGCATTTATTTGAACATACTTGGTAGACACTGACTAGGTGATGTTTCATGCCAAATATTTTAGCTTTAGCTCTTGTGGTTTTCTAAAAGAAGATATTTTAAGTTTTTTCTTTCGGTTGCCACGGTAACCAGAGTTCTGCATGGAATGGAATTCTTTGAACAACTTTGTTAAAGCTTCACACAAGGAACATCCCTGTGAAGTTTCATTATGATCTGCCTTATGGTTTCAGAGGAGATGTCGTTTTAAAAGTGTGAACGGACAACTGACGACAGACGACGGAAGAAGAGTGATCCTAATAGCTCACCCTGAGCATATGCTCAGGTGAGCTAAAAACATGAAAATTATAACAAAATGGTTAAGCATGACAAATTTCAAAGTGAATTAAAAATAAATGCAATTGATAAATTTTCATTCTTGCCCACTAAACTTCTCCTTTTTAAAAATTTATGTATCTCAAATTCATTTTGTATTATACAAAGAAAGACAGACAAACAATTTATTTCAATCAAATATGGCTTATAAGCCCATGATGACATAATACAGCATATTTACAAGATAACGAACAGTGCATATGTTAACATACAAAACATTATCACAATATCATTATGACTTTACTGGAGAAGTTCATAATAACAACTTATTCGTAAAAACGTAGAATAATGCAAATATTAATTTATGTTTGTCTTACTCTCACATACTTCTTATTAGTTAAAATGATTGCATGAATTAAATGTTCTGTTCTGGAAATGTTTAGCTACCCAAAAAATGATATAATTTACCATATTAATCTATGAAGTAGGTTGACAACAAACATAATAAATTTTCACTACATTACATAAATTATTAAACTAAATAAGTTTACATAATAAATTTTCACTACATTACATAAATTGAGCCGTGTCATGACAAAACCAACATAATGGGTTTGCGACCAGCATGAATCAAGACCAGCCTGCGCATCCGCGCAGTCTGATCAGGATCCATGCTGTTCGCTTACCGACTCTATTACAAGTAGAGAAACTGATAGCGAACAGCATGGATCCTGATCAGACTGCGCGGATGCGCAGGCTGGTCTGGATCCATGCTGGTCGCAAACCCATTATGTTGGTTTTGTCATGACACGGCTCAATTATTAAACTAAATAAGTTTATCTTACCTCACTATTGAGGCAAGAGACATAGATTATATCATATAAATTCCTATTATACCAATAATCCCATATTTAATCAGTCTTACCGAAACGAAACTGTAAGACTGGTAGTATGGCATGCAAATATACATGATTATATAACATAATTATGTTATAAAATAAACTATAAATGAAAGAAAGGACACTTTCAAAACAGAAATCATCATTGATTTTAGTTTCATGTCTATACGTCAAAAACAGTTTGTGTTCTAAGAAAACACAAACTATAAATGACAACAAAGGACATTTTCAAAACAAATATCATCATTGAAATTTACAGGACATCTAAATTCATATAGAACCAAAATACTTCTGAAGTTTCCAGTCCACATCTCAAATACATTTTGTGTTACACTATGAAGAGAAGACAAACTTTAAATGAAAATTACGGACACTTTCAAAACAAAAATGGAAATAATTAAAAATTATGATGGGAAGAAATATCATTTTTGTGCACTGCGCTCAAATTCTCAATGGATTGTATCAACCAATAAAGTTTCAAAAAATTATCATATACAATCTGTATTTCAAAAACATTAAGTAAATATGTATCACACTCCAGATAAGAATGGGGGCCATTTTTAAGGGGTTAATTTATATAAACTGGAGGCGTGTCGCTTTAATAATTTCCAGTATTAGGAAAAATAAAAGAATTTATTTAATTTTATCCATGAAATATGGTGCTATATCAGCCAAATATATATCATATTTGTGAAAAAAAAATATAAAAAATAAATATGAAAGTTACTACTTTCTAAGATGTTTCTTTTTTGCAAAGACTATCTTCAGCTATTCATTTCATCATCACAAATTATTTCTTAACGTTTTTGTCTTTTCAAGACAGTTATGGCTGTGATAAATTGTGTATTGAATTCAAACCCCTTATCATGTTTCTTGAAAATATATTAAATATTTCACTTAAACCCAAAAATTTCCTCATATTATTTTACATTCTATAAAGATATGTAGAGAAATTTTTACAATAAGCATATCTATATACACAAATTCCAAAATAAATTTATACAGTAAGCATATCTATATACACAAATTCCAATAAAAAATCCATTCAGCTCTAAAGCTGCATGCCTCAAGATGAGCTAAAATAGTTAAATAAAATCAAACTTGAGAAAAATGTACACACACTTTAAGAAAAGTAAAAAGATTTATGACTCAATTAATAATTATGTAATTTACATGTTTTTGATTGGTTTTTGTTTACATGTTTTGTAAGATTAATGACTAATTTAAATAATGAAAACATCGCTATACTAAAATAGAAAGGGGTATCTAAACAACATATTTTGACTTCTTTTTGGTAATTTATGTGAATTATATAAAATTGTAAGCATCGTTTGCAATGTGTCAATTACTTTCTTTGTTCACTTCACAATATTTTACTTTTCAATACATCTTCCAAATTTTCAAAGAATCGGGAGGCATGCTGTTTGAAAAGCATGCTTAGATGATTCGTATTATATCTATCCATTATAAATATATATTGACAGTTTAGAAAAAATGTGCAATTTGATATTGCGAATGCTATTGTTCAGAAGTGCACTCTGTATTGTCATTAAAATACTCGAGCCTGCCAACATTGTTATCAAATTTATCTCCAAAATGTACAATATTCTATAGTAGTCCTTATCTATGAGGCATGCAGCTTTAAAGTGATATCACTCCAAAAATTGATTATTTACAAATAAGATAAATCATACACTAGCTTAAATAAATCAATGGTAACACAAATATACAGTTGAATTCAATAATACTGCACACTTGAAACTTCACTTTTCATGACGATAATCATGACATTTATAAATAATTATATACACTTCTCTGTCAATTTATAAATTCTTTATTTTTCTGTCATGAAGGAATTTTGCTCCATTGTAAATTCATTATCAGATTCTTCACAGGTAATATGGCCATATGTAAACAGTTGTAAGCAATATAATCCTCACCTAGCAGCTCGGGTTATATATGCCAACAGCCATAACAAATTCAGAATCTTTATAACTAAGAATATACACTGCAAATTATCATTTAATGTTTCGAAGCAAAGAGAGCATGAGAACAATATCAAAATTTGGTTATAAAGACTTATGAAATGTTATATATGGCCGTGCATGAAATGTTGTTCGTTATATAACCAACACCTTGTGACTTTGGTTACATACTTAAAGTTTGTAATATTGGGCAATTTAACCTGTCAGAATCATAATGTATCTTCATATACATAATTTCCGTGTATCGCCAAAATAAAAAAAATGTTATGTGGACATAAATTTTGTTCTGAGAAAACTGAATTATTAAAAAGAAGAGCGAAACTGTATATGTAAATATCATACACACTTCAAAAACTATTTACAAAACTATACATTTGTAATACATATAATACTAGAATAAGTGGTTTAAATTATATATTGTTTTTTTTATTTCATGCTTTCCAGTGTTTACTGTAATATATCAGATAATTGTATTCTGATAAACTACTAGTGAAATTTATAAAATATAATTTTCACTGTAGCCGGACTATATCTGAATGCGGATGAAAAGAATATGATTATATCATAACTAACTGGAATAACGGGCAAAAATAAAAGCGGTAACTCATATGTAAATTTTGCTTCTTTAGGGAAAGGAAGTTGTACATCATTTTAAAAAGGTAACAAAATTAGAGAAATTTAACAGAACTATATTTCAAAATTGATGATGTGACGTCATGATATTATGACGTCATAAAGGAGAATGTGCCACATTGCCTGGCAAAATCAGTAAAAAATACTAAACATCACTTAAAAAGCATGAAATAAAAAGAAAAATTATTAGTTTTACAAATAAGATTGAAATATATATTTCATTCGTGAACACCAGCTATTATATTTTCACTCGTGGCTTTTACGCCACTCATGAAAATATTGCATCTGGTGTTAACTCAGTGAAATCTAATATTAATTAACTTAAATTATAGCAATTGCCAACATAACAAAATCAGCATTAGAGAAATTATGTATAATTGGCAATAGGATTTAATTTTGGAAACTGTAACACGATTACTAAAATAACAAGCAATTATCATAGTATTGCAAGCAATCCATAAGTCCCCTACCGGTTAGAACCCCATCAACATTCTGAAGGGCCATTGGCCATTCACTAATGTTTCAATTTTTCTCTATTTTAAGAAAATTTGTTGGAAAAGTTCTTTAAAAGTGATCACAGGATACAGTTTTTATGAACAGACAGACAGACGGACTGAAAGACACTCTAAAGTTAATATTTGAAACATCCCTGTTACCAAAATATACCATTTTAAAAGCAAAATTCTTAAAGAGGAGATAACTCTTGAATTAAAGATGCAATTTCATAAAAATGTTCAGCTCTTTTTGACTAATCACAAATATTGTTATATTGCCATGTTTTAAGCCTATTTGTTGCCAAGGCAACTGATATTTTTTCAAAATAGGAAGAACAGATAAAGCATGCATAATCTAAAGACTGCTATCTACCCATATGTAAAGTTTCATAAAAATATTTCCAGTACTTTTTGCGTTATCACTGGATCCAGTTTATGTGTAAAATTTGCCATATTTTCAGCCTATTTGTTGCCATAGCAACCAGAATTTTCAACATAGGAAGAAAATAAAAAGACGTGCATAATCTCCATACTGCCATCTATCCATATACCAAGTTTCATTAAAATATTTTCAGTACTTTTCAAGTTATCGCGGGATCCAGTTTTGTGGACGGACTGACGGACTGACAGACGGACGGACGGACAGATGGACGGACAGACGGACGGAGGGTAAACCTAAAGTCCCCTCCGGTAAACCGGTAGGGGACTAAAAAGTATTGAAAAAATGAAATAAAACTGATAGAAATTCTAAAGTGTAATAGGCCTTCAATAAAAATTAATTTAACAATTCTTGATATATAATATCAGTCTTAAATTGCAGAAACAGACTTATACATGTACTGTATATCTAATTAAATCAAATTATTTCAATTATCTTTTTAACACAAAGTTTATTTAAAGGAATACTGAAATATTTGACAGTGGTTTTGATGTAATTTCCTTTGAGATTCAAATTCTAATTGTACAAAACAGATATCTGTTTGATGCAAAAGTTTTCTTTTCATGTTTCCATTAAGCCAGGAACCAGAATGTTATTCAATGCATTGGCAAGTAATGATGGTTGGGGATTTTTCTGGTACTGTTAATCACAAATTTAATTCATGTCTGTCCCCATACAGCCAGGTATCAGGTGTGAAATCATAATATCGAACTATTGAAGAACTTGAACATCTTTCTTTGTCATTCAGAACATCCCACTGATAATCATCCGGAGATTGATGGATAAAAAACAGTTGTGATTGTCCTCATTGTCCGTGTAGGTTTATTATTACTGAAATTCTGAAATAAAGGAAAGCAAGAAGTCATAATTATAAGATCATGTAGTAGGATTTTTCTATTCTAACAGTATAATAATATTTTATGTGTTTTGAATATACTGATTTTTTCCTGTCAATTTTCAAGCTAACCAATCCAAATGACTTAAATAGACTTGTCAATCATTCAGTCTGGACGGAACCATTCACCATATTAGGGAAAACTTAAAACTATTCATGTATATGACGGCTGATCGTGGTCTGCATTGGTAACATGGGTATAGAATATGTTATCCCCAGGAGGCTTAGAGTGAAAGAACCAAACCGGAGAGTATTCAAGTAGATTCACTGACCTCTTGTATTGCAACTAAAAAGAAATGTTATTGTCATCTAAGTAAAAACTGCAAACACATCACATATAATTTGGGATTTGGGACCGATTGAATTCATTGACATAAAATAAATTATTACATAAAAAGCAGCGCAGGAGTGTAATAAAGCCATTTAATAAAAAAAAAATATAACACTATAGTGTAATAACACTTTGACATGACGTCATTTGCGCTATAATCTTTAACATTATAAAGCATTAAAGCGTGTTTATGTTAGTGTTACACTAATGGCGCCTCAATGAAAAATGACTCTTTAACATTCTTATTTTATATATGTGATAAATAGAATATTATATATTCGTGTAGATTCAATACTTAATTTATTGAACTCGTTGAATAAAACATAATTATGCTCGCCAGAGGCTAGCATAATATGATTTTATTCAACTGGTTCAATAAATTTAGTATTAAACATACACTCATTCAATATCCTCTATTTAATGTATAGTTGATATTTTTTGTCAATCAATTACCGATACAGAATTGAAATAAAATCAATACTTTTGCCTATCATCATCATCAATGAAACTGGTTTAGGAATGCTGAAACTAGCAAAAAATACAAACATAACTAGAAATGTGTCCATAGGACACAGGTGCCCCCACCGCTCCACTGTTCTGTCAATCTTATGACTCTAGGTCAAATATTTTTTGAAAACTAAAAATCTTTTACTAAGTAAAGGGCAAGAACTTTACAAAAACTGAATAAATCCACATGCATAATAAGTACACATGCTGACCAACATTCTTGTAAACTTTCAGGTCTACAATACTTTTTGAGCTATGTATGAACAAGTTGAAAATTGCAAATTTATACTACTGTAAGTCAAGGGCAATAACTCTTACAAAACTGAAAAAAATCCACATGGCATTGCAAAGTCCCAGGTTCATAGCTTCACAGTAATGTGAATCATTATTTCTGTAATTTAGTGATGTTGATTATTATTTCTGTAAAGTTGGTTGATTCTAACTCAAGCACTCAAGGAACAAATAACAACATAATGAAACGGTTTTTACTAATTCAAGAGAAATAACTCTACAAATACTGGATAAATACACAAGCGAAACCCCAGGTGCAAAACTAAATATGCTGAGCAACCTTCCCGTAAGGTTTAATGACTCTATATGTCAAATCCTTTTTGAGTTACATGCGACACAAAATGAAAATTGTAAAAAACATCTAAGTCAAGGGCTTTAAAACTCTAAAAATACTAAATAAATCCACACGAAAATACCCAGTTGCACATCTACACATGCTGATCAACATTCTTGTAAAGTTTCATGACTCTATGTCAAATACTTTTTGAGTTACATGCGACACAAGTTGAAAATTGCAAAATTTTACTAAGTCAAGGGCAATAACTCTAAAAATACTAAATAAATCCACACGAAAATACCCAGTTGCACATCTACACATGCTGATCAACATTCTTGTAAAGTTTCATGACTCTCGGTCAAATACTTTTTGAGTTATGTGCGACACAAAAGTGAACAGACGGAAGGACGGACAAGGGTAAATCTAAATGCCCGCCATTAAAGTGGGGGCACAAAAATGGGCACGTCTAAAACTATACCAGCCGTAACCGTTGTTACTTGATGGATTTTATTTATTTTGTTAATTTACATATTTTATAGCAGTAATAATAACAAGAGCTGGCACAGGAGACAACACACTCTACTAAATAAATCCATGTGTAAAGGAAAACAAAACTATGAAAAAAAAATAATTATGATACAAACACATTTTTGTATAGGTATCAAGAAAGCATAAAAATATATGTTCAATATTTTTGCATCACATAATTTGCATGACACCATGTCATTATAGAAGTTCAACATACATTTCTATGCTCTAACAATTTTATCAAGTCTAAATTACATAGATACCATTTATATAACAAAAAGATATTAGAAATCAAATTTTATCAAAACTTAAAGGGACTCCACTGAGGTTTTTAGAAATGATGGAACTGAAAATATTTTTCCAGATAAATGTACCATTTGAAGTAGGTTTAAACCATTAATCTTTGTGCAACATTTCAGATCATTTGCGCACTTTGTTTTTCCAGAATAATTATTCTAATTGTAAAAATATGACTATAAATGAAAAGCATTTAAATGCTTTTCACAACAAATTGATCTAAGAAAAGCATAAAAATACGATTTTCAATTTATTTCGAAGTATAATTATATCTTGACTATCTTTGTGCATATATTTCAGTTTAAAGTGCCCCAGCTCATTTATGTATGAAAATTCAAATTTTTATGTTCTTAGGTTTTTAAACCTCCATCACAAGTTTGAAGTTCATAAAGCAAGTTCGCTGTTATTAAGTTTTTGACTGGACACAGTTTTGTTTTCAGACTGACTGACAGAAGAACCAACTGTTGACCGACAAATGTGATGCAATTAGTCACTCAGTGCAATATATCCCCACCTTCTACTAAGGGGGCATAACTATGTTAATTTACATAATTATACAGTTATTTAGGCTGTCCATCATAAAGATATTTGTAAAGTCTTACCAAGACAATGGGAAGTTTTTCAAATACAAATCTACAAATTGATCTATAATCATCACACAATGCTCCATATAAATGTCATGGGAGATTCTGCACAACAAAGAATCGGAAATTTTGATCCATTAGGCCACTGAAATGAGAAATAACACATATTGTTAAATGTATATTATAATATATGTGATGAACTGATTTCCATGAAACATAAAATATTACAGGCGGCAGAATATACTGACGTGTAGATTTAACTGTGACATCATGACTAAAACTCTTGCATACTTGAATAAATGTTTTATGTTTTCTGGTAAATGGGTATCAAAATACCCTTGTTATTAAATAAGGCAGACATATTTGAAACAATGAACAAAAGGCATGGCAACAAGAGCATGGCAACCGAAAAAAAAAAACTTAAAAATTGTCTTATACCATCTAAAAAAATTTCTATTACCATCTCATGTCTTCAGGTTGGGGACATGATGGTGAATGGTGAACAAGCCTGAAAAGTTTCAAAGCCATATGTCAATTGACTTTGAAAATATTTGAGGTGGAATGCAAACTTTAACATAATTATATTCTATGTCGAAAAAGGGGCATAATTCTGCCAAAATGCTTGATAGAGTTACCTCCTCCTGTCTGCAGGATAGGGTCATGATGGTGAATAAGTGTGCAAAGTAACAAAGCCATATGTCAATGGACTTTGAAAATATTTGAGGTAGTACGCAAACTTAAGCATAAATTCTAAGTCAAAAAGGGACATAATTCTGTTAAAATGCTTAATAAATTTACCTCCTCCTGTCTACATGTTTGGTGCATGATGGTGAATAAGTGTGCAAAGTAACAAAGCCATATGTCAATGGACTTTGAAAATATTTGAGGTGGTACTCAAACTTAAGAATAAATTCTAAGTAAAAAAGGGACATAATTCTGTCAAAATGCTTAATAGAGTTACCTCCTCCTGTCTACATGTTGGGGGCATGATGGTGAATAAGTGTGCAAAGTAACAAAGCCATATGTCAATGGACTTTGAAAATATTGAGGTGGTTACTCAAACTTATTAATAATTAAGCATAAATTCTAAGTAAAAAGGGACATAATTCTGTCAAAATGCTTGATAGTTATCTCCTCCTGTCTACCTGTTGGGGGCATGATGGTGAATAAGTGTGCAAAGTAACAAAGCCATATGTCCATGGACTTTGAAAATATTTGAGGTAATATGCAAACTTAAGCATAAATTCTAAGTCAAAAAGGGACATAAGTCTGTCAAAATGCTTAAAAGAGTTACCTCCTCCTGTCTACATGTTGGGGGCATGATGGTGAATAAGTGTGCAAAGTAACAAAGCCATATGTCAATGGACTTTGAAAATATTGAGGTGGTAACTCAAACTTATTAATAATTAAGCATAAATTCTAAGTAAAAAAGGGACATAATTCTGTCAAAATGCTTAATAGAGTTACCTCCTCCTGTCTACATGTTGGGGGGCATGATGGTGAATAAGTGTGCAAAGTAACAAAGCCATATGTCAATGGACTTTGAAAATATTTGAGGTGGTACGCAAACTTAAGCATAAATTCTAAGTCAAAAAAGGGACATAATTCTGTCAAAATGCTTAATAGAGTTACCTCCTCCTGTCTACATGTTGGGGGCATGATGGTGAATAAGTGTGCAAAGTAACAAAGCCATATGTCAATGGACTTTGAAAATATTTGAGGTGGTACGCAAACTTAAGCATAAATTCTAAGTCAAAAAAGGGACATAATTCTGTTAAAATGCTTAATAGAGTTACCTCCTCCTGTCTACATGTTGGGGGCATGATGGTGAATAAGTGTGCAAAGTAACAAAGCCATATGTCAATGGACTTTGAAAATATTTGAGGTGGTACGCAAACTTAAGCATAAATTCTAAGTCAAAAAAGGGATATAATTCTGTTAAAATGCTTAATAGAGTTACCTCCTCCTGTCTACATGTTGGGGGCATGATGGTGAATAAGTGTGCAAAGTAACAAAGCCATATGTCAATGGACTTTGAAAATATTGAGGTGGTAACTCAAACTTATTAATAATTAAGCATAAATTCTAAGTAAAAAAGGGACATAATTCTGGCAAAATGCTTATATAGAGTTACCTCCTCCTGTCTACATGTTGGGGGCATGATGGTGAATAAGTGTGCAAAGTAACAAAGCCATATGTCAATGGACTTTGAAAATATTTGAGGTGGTACGCAAACTTAAGCATAAATTCTAAGTCAAAAAAGGGACATAATTCTGTTAAAATGCTTAATAGAGTTACCTCCACCTGTCTACAGATTGGGGGGGGGGTAGCTTTTTAACAATTGTTCATACATATTCATGTGTCTTTATTAACTAAGTTTTATTCTAACTATAAAATAAAAAAATTATGGTAAAATGTTAAAAGTAGAATTTTTTATTATAATATAAAGTGTTTTTATTTAATTTAAATAAAATATCTTATTATATAATTCAATAAGAATAATCTATTTTAATACTTAGGTGTGTAAAATGAAATAATTATAAAAAAAAGTAAAAAATTCAATATAAAATCTCTTACCTGTAAAATATTTCCAAATCCTTATTCCAAGTTATCCATTAAGTTCCGGTAAAAAATGTCCTT
Source organism: Ruditapes philippinarum (assembly GCF_026571515.1). Classification (NCBI taxonomy): domain Eukaryota; kingdom Metazoa; phylum Mollusca; class Bivalvia; order Venerida; family Veneridae; genus Ruditapes; species Ruditapes philippinarum. The sequence continues at coordinate 18,938 of NW_026864885.1, read as the reverse complement.
GAATTATTTCTCCTCTTAAAATGTTTTTATTTATTTATTTATATAACAACTGTCACTTAATTAAACTTTAAACAGAAATAAATGTTTGTGAATTAAATGACCAAACTATACAGTACATGTATAACGTAGAAGAAACCGCCATTTTGTTTTTTAAGTGTCCATATTTAAATTGTTTTCATTTAAAATTATTGAAGTCATTTCATTAGTTTATTTCACAATGTTTTTCCTTTGTTTATTCTTTACTTGGTTTTATTGTTTTGAACTCAAACCAAGTCGTCGTCGTCTCTTTGTATCACATGAAAAGTTTGTGAACTCCGAATATTTTCTCTAACACGGTCATATTCTGTTTCCGGTTTAATGTCGTCTCATCTCTACTGTAACTGACTGCGGCAGATTTTTCAGCACGGGATAAAAAGTTCTGTAAACTTTCTGCAGACATTTCTATCTTCCTCAACACCACACGTTCAATATTCAACATGTCACGTGACAGTAACAATGAACTTACATCATCTAGATTGATGTCGTACAACGTAACATCAACTAATGACGGTGTTGTTATATTTAATTGTAGCCTCCCAGGTAACCACGACAAGTCTAACTTTGATAGAGTTGAATGTTGAGACAAGTCCAAGTTCATCAATCTCTTACAATCATGGCGGCCATGTTCTTTACAGTCTAACCAGTCAATGTTAACTCTTTCATTGATTTTTGAGCGGAGATAAAATTGTAAAATGTTTCCAGTATTTTGTGAGATAACGTGAAGTTTGAATATATAAATATTGTAAGTTTTGTACTCGCGCTAAATTTTCACTCAGATTTTCTTCATCATTTATCCATGTACCCCGGTACAAAGTAACGTACTGTAAACTGGGAAACAAAATCCGGCTTATCTCAGCCTCCTTCTCCTGGCCACCACTATAGTAAAGTTTCTGTATATGACTGAGATCTGTGAGAGAGAATAAATCTATAATTTCACGTAAACTGCTGGAAGTATTTCTCCTGGTGTATATATAAAGTGATTTTATGTTGGTTTTATTTTGTTTTAATAAACGTTGTAACAGCTTACTGTCCTCGGTGTCCTCGTCAATGAAGAAATCTTGTAAACATAATTGAATATTTTCACTTTCAGGCATTTCTTGTAAACACGACATGAACATTTTCTGTATGTTATACAATGGAGTATTGTACATGTACCCGTCACCTGTCCTAGTTCTATAGTCGCGTGTTTTCTCGTCTTCATTTATCACAGACATCCAATCATTTGATATTTCACACATCCGGTCAGCATTCATTCCACTTATAAATTCACAAATTTTTGACATGTCCAGAATATCTTGAACATTTCTACAATTTTCTACAACAGTTTTCTGCGCGTCACTTTGAGAACTTATAAATATGGCGGCAAAGAATTCTTGCACTGTTTTGTGAGAAAACGATACTTTACTAATTTCTTTAATTAAAGTTTTACTTCTACTTTCTGACAATATTCCTGAGAGAAGACTTAATTTCATGTCGTCTGCTTTGAGATATATATCAGCAACCATTCTATCAAATACCAGCGTGTTTTCTCTGTTTTTGTTAAATAATGTTTGGTAAGCTAGTTCTGCTAATGATGTTATAAGACTGTAAAACTTTTTACAAAATTCATGACTTTTGAAGTATTCTGGAATTTCACTGGCAGACGATTCACGAGATGGTTGAACTTCCGGGTGTTTCTTTGACGTTCTCGATAATAGAAATTCAATGATATTTGTGTAAATTTCATGTTTTGAATTTCCTATAGGAATGTTGTTGCACCACAGGCAAACTATATACATGAGGAGGAGTGGAATCACTTGCATGTGCTCTAGGCGACGGTCACGTATCACTTTATTAAAGTCCCGTCTTTTACTCTCCAGTACTCTATCGTCACGGACACCGGTCATTTTTCTTATAGCATTTTCTTCAAGTTGCCGCGTAGAATCTGCACTTAATTGAACCAATTCTACTTTTTTGTTTATTTGACTTGTTTTGAGATTTGCGACTCCGAGTTTCCACGGTCGAGTTGTCGTAAGGATAACACAATTATCACGTACGTATCGATGTGGGATTTTTTCTGTTACTTCGCTACAGCTATTATCAGGGTGATTCCATTCATCAAGACCGTCCATTATAATCAAGCACTTTTCTCTACGTAAAACTTCATCTAGTATTGCAGAAGTAGGAAGTTTCGTCGTAATTTGCTGTTTAATCATATCGTCAATGTTGCAAACAGAGGTACAGTCTCTTAATAAAACCAAAAATAAGAACTTGAAGTCAAATAACGTTTTTAACTCGCCCTTTTTAAAGCAGGCGTAGTTTTCATCGTGACAATGAGCTTGACACCACGTGACTGCAAGATATTTTGAGAAAGCAGTTTTTCCAAAGCCTGCATCAGCTGATAGATAAATTTCTTGTTGATCTCGACTTCCGGTTGAAAACAGGTCTTTCAAAGACTTGATCGGTGTTCTCTCCTCTTCATGACAAGTTAGGGACTTCTTTTTTACAGTGACTATATCTGGCATGACGTAGAACCCAGCTAGAGGTGTCTCTATTTCTTCAAGAAGCGGTGAGAGAGGTATTGAACTACACCTTTTTCTGTAGAATTTAATCAGGTCGCCTTGAAGTTCTGAAAAGAGAGTAGAAAAAAGTGTTAATCAGCGATAATCTTTCTATATAATATATAAAATGCTGAGGTGTTATTAACTTCAATTTTGCATGGTTAGGAACAAATAATGCATAATGACAAATAAGAAGTATAATACTATATTCAGATGCTATGTTTAACATTAACAATGCATAATTAAAGCTAAACTTTGTTTTAATAATTGCAGAAATTCATATGCAAAAATGAAGTATTTCCATCGTTATAATTAATACATTGTATGCTTGAAAGTAAGCATTTCCTTCTTCATTCTGAACCCGAAGAATTGGTGGGGGAGGGTCAAGCTAAAGAAGAAAATATTTCTTCTATAGTTCATTGTATGGACAAACACCAAGAACGATATATGTTTAACATGTTTGAACCGTTTTAAAATGATATTTTTACATTAAATCTTGATCAAATGATATATTTACATTGAAAATATGAAAACAAATAGTTATCACGGAGGGGAAATAAGAAGGGTGGGATTTTTACTCGAACAGGAAGTAATTCCTCCTGATTTCTCCATCATATCGGAATTCCTCGGCTATTATTCATAATCAGACTTAATACGGACTACAGTATTGTTTGATTTTATTAACCTGACGATAGCATACTTATGAGACTGATTATACGGTCAAAGCACACAATATATAGATATACTGTAGATTTTCGGCAAAGCACCTTATAACATGTGATTACATTTGTTTCTGTAATATACATGTAGTTATACTGAGCGTCTTAACGCAATAAGGAGTACCACTAGCTGGTTAGTTCTACATTTTTGTAAACACTTGGTCATTTCTATTAAAAATACTTAAAAAAATAAATAAAGAAACGAAACTATGACAACAGTTATCCTCTGACCACTGACCACTCGTATACCAGGAAATCACTTAACAGGATGTGATAACGACTTATATACTGTGACTTTTCAAAACATTATTTATATTTTCCATTTTAATTATCGTTAACTACATGGATATAACCGAAGTTGGATCGAATATTCAAATTAATCTTATAAAATGTATTCATATTTGACAGGTCAATAAAATCAGACTGTAAAAGTATTTCTACCACGTGATTTTATATGTAAAACACAGAGTGTAATCTTTGATAAAGAATACGATGTCAATATTTGATATTCAAAAAAGTCTGTTTCGGTACAATTTTGATAATCAAATTATATAAACATACTGGACCCTATGTCAACAGGTTGGCATTTTGCACTTTCGATTTCTTAAACCATAAGCTTAATAATGCATTGTTTACTTTTATATCTATGAATTTACTTAATTTCGGTAGACTTATACTCGATATTTTGGGAGAAGAAAAAATTTAGTCATCAACTCCCAGCATTGAATTGCTATTTACATGGTTAGTTACTTGCTTTGTTAGACCAAAATACCATATACATACTATTCAAGAATGATAGATGTTGTGTTTTAAAGTAGGCAAATATTCAATTACCCATTTAAATGGCCAAACACAATCAAATCTTCTCGGTCCTTTCCACCAAACTTTGGATCAGGACATTGGACACAATTGACTATTGTGTCAGAGGGACATTAAAATGGTTTTTTGAATAATTGTCTACTTTGAAACACATCATCTATCGAGTCACCGTACCTGTGCTCGACCAGCCCATTGCTCGACCAATACTTTTATTTGCGTACGATTTATGCGTTATTTAAGTGAGAAAAAAACGCTCGGAGATCATGTGTGCTATTTATACATAACCTGTAACCTCTACACTCAAAGTTTGGTAGAACATGGCAATTTTGCATACGATAATAAACAGAACAAAAATATATGTCTATAATAAAAGTTGCAGTAAAAACTATTTAAAGGACTGACATAATGATAATTTAGGGCAAATTTGGACAATGCTTTGTTAAATTTCCTTTACTCATTGAGTTCCATGGGAAAGGGCCCCACAAATCATCAAATAAAAGGCAATGGCTATGAACATGTAAACAAATATGGCAGCTGTCCGGTTACAAATAGGGAACACACCACAAAAAGGGCAGACCAACTGTTTATTACATCAAGTATCACACTTTACTATGTGTACCCCCCCCCCCCCCGTGAAAAAAGCCTCTGTAAAACACTTTATTTGTCAATGTCTAACATTAATTTTCCTTCCTATCATATTTATCTCATATCTATATCCATACACACTAAAACAGAAATGTTCCAAAATATTTTTGAAATGAAATTGTTAAACACAAAAAGTCATATCTGTTTTTCAAAAATAAAAGTTCTGATAAAAATAAAACCACCTGGTCGAGCACTGGTTACGTTTTAGGCCCTATGTACAACTCCGTGGCAAATGGTATTCTGATCTGTGTCATTGTGAGGGCAATCACCTGGATTAGATCCCTATGTTTTTTTTTCAGGTCTAAAACTTGTATATAATACACTAAAGAAAACGGAATGAACCTTACTGTATATATACTCCTGGTTTAGACACAAGCACGAGTATCGGACCTGGGAAGAAAAAATGTGACCAGATTGATAAAAAAACCTGTGTTCATCTTAAAAGTGTCAAAAAAAATGTAAATAATGACCCCCTTTGAAAATATAATATACGTTAACTTATATTATATTTTTAAAGGGGGTCATTATTTACACTTTTTGTTGTTTTTTTCCGGGGTCTAATCCAGGATATAGACATTATGAGTTTTAAAGGCCCAGCTTTGTAACAAAAATAAGTTTTCGAGCAATATTTTTGTTTTGAAAGAGTTTTTTCTGGATTTTGTGAAATACTAGTTGAGCACTGGTCCGGTGACTCTAACCTATTTCATGTTTATCCGTTATTATCTGATATTTTACATTTTTCATGGATAATTGTAAAAATATGAAATGTTAAATAACTTTTTTCAAGGCTAATTATGAAACTCAAGTCATCTGAAGCTCACTAGCCTTTGGCTTTTCAGCGTATAACATAAATGAGTGGTAAATATCTAATCGAAACCGTTAATAACAGTGGACTATAATTATACATGTATAACATCATAAGTCACCAATAATTTGAAATAAAATAAAACAATTAATTGTCGTCTGCTATCACTTCCGTCACAAAATAACATATTGAATAGACATTTTTTAAAACATTCAAAACACAGAATAAATAAATTTCCAGTAAATCAAAATCTTACCATTTCTATCACTACTACTAAAGAATTCGCATCAAAAACAAACAAAAAAGAAAAATGTTTAAAAATGTTCCATCACTTGTGAATATGCGCGGACAACTGAAACAAACATTATATATCTATAAATAGAAATTTATTACTTTTTGACAAGCAAAGCCAACCAGGGGAGGAGCCAGGATTTAAGGTAAGACAGTGCATACTATCACGGGTGAGGAACGGTTACACGAAGGATGGAGTTATTATGATAACTGGTCACGCAGTTCATGGAAAACGTAACAGATTTCGTCGGAAAACTTTATTGTAGTAAAAAATTGAAATATAGTTAAATGGGGAGTTCAAGTGTTGAATTAAACTTTGATGATTAAGCTTGCCTTTCAAATTTGTATTTTATTTCAGAAAAAAACTTGAAAGTCCATTTGTCATCGCCTCTTGTTTAAAATCTGGTAGTTTTGTGTAAAAATTCCAAATTACTTGTTCACTCGAACATACTGACCTTTTTATTTATGATCTTCTTATCTAATTATAATGGAAAGTTGCAAATGTAATGCCCAGGCTAATAGATTTATACCCGATTTTCCAAATGTCACAGAGTTCTTGCGATAACTCTGAAAATGTCCTAGAGTTCTTATGATAACTTTTGTTACTGCCAGTGTGTTTCAAGATTGTGCTATGTTACGGCACGTTTTAGTGTATTTTATTATTTAATAAGTGGTAAATCATTATGAAGCGTAAAGTACGTAGTACGCTTATCATTTGCACACAAATTTGGTTATATAACGTTGGTTCTTATCTCCGTTGCTTGTGGTTTTTTCTTCTCAATTTATATAACTTTTTACTAACGCATGTTTTGTAGACTGAAAAAGGCTAAATATAGTCCATTAACATACAGGATAAAATATGCTTTGAATTCAATACTTAAGCATGATGTCTTCATGTATACATTATTCCTGGCAGTTTAAGAGAACATTAAGTAACAATATGTTATTGGTCTGCCGAAACAAAATACATGTTAATGGTTTGCAGCAAAATATGAAGTAGTGTGCACTAACTTTATCTACATTTAATAAGGTTGGGGTCATCTTCAGGTATTCAACTGATATTTTGATTTCTGAAAGGTATTAATTTTTGCCATATAGACGTAGAAAAAATATGAGAACGATATAACAGTTTTCGTGCAGTGCAGTTATTGTCGTGAGAGTAATTGATAAAAAAACATGAATTATATATCACTTGAAGGTGAAATATGTCTCAAATAAGAAAACAAAAGAAAAAGCCGTGTAACCGGCGTTTCGTGTAGTGACGACTCATACAGTTACTTAAGTAACGTAAAACCGGCGCACGACAAAAAAAAAGGGTTAGTTCATTACTTTGATGCATCACAGTATCCTTTAAACACTACATATAAGGGAAAAGTGTGTACACGTACGTATTCCTGACGTCACTAGAAAATATGACGTCATTCGCCCTATTGTAACGTTTTTGTGTTGTCGTTAAAGAGTTGATAAATTGGTATTTGGGCCTCGTATTTTTTGTAATCATTTTTTTTAAATCAATAAATCTATTAAATGGCGCCGTAACTTTATATAAAGAAGTGTTTATAATTTAGTTTGGTAACTATATTTTTCTACACATCAAAGGACAGCTGAAGGGACGGAAGTTCAAAACACTAAATGATCTTCAAAATGCAGTGTTCTGAATAATTTGTACAATTCCAATCTCCTTAAGAACAAACATTTTATATTGATGTTATATCCTTTTAACTCCAACCTTTTCTCGTTAAACAATTTAGCATTACAGAAGGTCATTTGAGCCGTGCCATGACAAAACCAACATAATCGGTTTGCGACCAGCATGGATCCGGACGGATGCGCAGGCTGGCCTCGATCCATGCTGGTCGCAAACCCATTATGTTGGTTTTGTCATGACGCGGCTCAATTTTTATTCTAGTTAGGATGCTGTTGAATTTTCCTGTACTTTATTGATACAAGACATTAGCAAACTTGTATATCAAGTTACATTCTATTAAAATAATTTCACGTCTTCAGTTATTATGTTTATGCAGGTGAAGAAATCGTGTGTACATAAAAAAATAAAATAATGATAAACACCGCCTAGCGGGAGTCACACTCGATATTTTCTTACTCATCGGATGACACAAAGTAAGGAATACTCCAACAAAACATTAACAACAACATATTGTTATGAACTGGAACGGGAACGGAAACATGATTTTTCCCGCAAAAAGTCCAGCTAATAACACAGTACAGTCAAACTGGTAAATAAGGACCATCCAAAGAGAGAACATGCATGGCATTGAATGACAAAAGGTATTTATTAGGAACGACATTTTTCATTGAAGGTTTCTAAAAAAGTGGTCTTAACTACTGGGTCTTAAATCTGAGTTTGTCTCTAACAATGGTTTGACTGTATATCAATTCTGGAAAGTCACATGCATAGCGTATTTAAGTAAAATTTTACTTGTTTTCATCCGGTTATAACGTCTCCACTCTAAAAACCTCTGAAAAATGTTTGCTTTCTTCTGTCTGCCCTGCCTTGTTTCATATGAAGAATAATTGAAACATAAACAATTTAATCAAATCAGTTATAAGAATTATGATACCTATACTTGAACCATTGTAATTGAATCTGTGCTGTATAATAGAAGTAACCACTAAAATGTGCTGTATGATACAGTTATCATAAACATGTGCTGTATGATAACAGTTACCATAAACATGTGCTGTATGATAACATTTACCATAAACATGTGCTATATGATAACAGTTACCATAAACATGTGCTGTATGATAACATTTACCATAAATATGTGCTGTATGATACAGTTAACATAAACATGTGCTGTATGATAACAGTTACCATAAACGTGTGCTGTATGATAACATTTACCATAAACATGTGCTGTATGATAACAGTTACCATAGACATGTGCTGTATGATAACATTTACCATAAACATGTGCTGTATGATACAGTTACCATAAACATGTGCTGTATGATAACAGGATAACAGTTACCATAAACATGTGCTGTATGATAACAGTTACCATAAACATGTGCTGTATGATACAGTTACCATAAACATGTGCTGTATGATAACAGTTACCATAAATGCGTGCTGTATAATAATTGTAACCGCTTAAGTGTGATAGATAACAGATACCATTAAGGTGTGCTATAGGTAACAGTTACCACTTAAGTGTGCAATATATCAACAGTGACCAATAAAATGTTCGGAAATTACTGACGTACAAGTATTCCGTTATGTTCGGCAAGCATTGTTACCGCCCAATGGGCGGGATCCCCTTGGTACGGATATTCCGACCTGAACCGCAACATATGACAGGTATTCACACCGTATTACCGGCGGCAGTGATGGCAGATCACTGCAGTGATGGCAGATAGCCGGAATTTACCGCTCGGTACAGGTAGGTTATAAATTTGTTTGGTATTATTATATTACACAAATACGGCCCATTTCATTGCTATGAAACTATTGTCCATTGACTGGAGATACTATTAGGTAATTTTGGACTCGTTTTTCCTGTTTTTAGACTATTTTGAGCAGGTTAAAAGTGACAGCTGCGGAAAAATCCGTGAAAATGTCTGTTTTTTGTTCAAAATATCTCAAGTTTTAGCTAAATGGCAGGACTTAGTGTTATTATGCCCCCATTTTGAAAAAAAGGGGGTATATTGCTTTGCACTTGTCGGTCCGTCGGTCCGTCCGTCCGTAGACCAAATGGTTTCCGAGTGATAACTAAAGAACCCTTAGGCCTAGGAACTTCAAACTTGGTATGGTGATTGGTCATGACCAGTAGATGACCCCTATTGATTTTGGGGTCAAGGGGTCAAAGGTCAAGGTCACATTGACCTTGAAAGCAAAAACGGTTTCCGATCAATAACTAAAGAACCTTAAGGCCTAGGAACTTCAAACTTGGTATGGTGATTGGTCATGACCAGTAGATGACCCCTATTGATTTTGGGGTCAAGGGGTCAAAGGTCAAGGTCACATTGACCTTGAAAGCAAAAACGGTTTCCGATCAATAACTAAAGAACCTTAAGGCCTAGGAACTTCAAACTTGGTATGGTGATTGGTCATGACCAGTAGATGACCCCTATTGATTTTGGGGTCAAGGGGTCAAAGGTCAAGGTCACATTGACCTTGAAAGCAAAAACGGTTTCCGATCAATAACTAAAGAACCTTAAGGCCTAGGAACTTCAAACTTGGTATGGTGATTGGTCATGATCAGTAGATGACCCCTATTGATTTTGGAGTCAAGGGGTCAAAGGTCAAGGTCACATTGACCTTGAAAGCAAAAACAGTTTCCGATAAATAACTAAAGAACCTTAAGGCCTAGGAACTTCAAACTTGGTATGGTGATTAGTCATGACCAGTAGATGACCCCTATTGATTTTGGGGTCAAGGGGTCAAAGGTCAAGGTCACATTGACCTTAAAAGCAAAAATGGTTTCCGATCAATAACTAAAGAACCTTAAGGCCTAGGAACTTCAAACTTGGTATGGTGATTGGTCATGATCAGTAGATGACCCCTATTGATTTTGGGGTCAAGGGGTCAAAGGTCAAGGTCACATTGACCTTGAAAGCAAAAACGGTTTCCGATCAATAACTAAAGAACCTTAAGGCCTAGGAACTTCAAACTTGGTATGGTGATTGGTCATGAGCAGTAGATGACCCCTATTGATTTTGGGGTCAAGGGGTCAAAGGTCAAGGTCACATTGACCTTGAAAGCAAAAACGGTTTCCGATCAATAACTAAAGAACCTTAAGGCCTAGGAACTTCAAACTTGGTATGGTGATTGGTCATGACCAGTAGATGACCCCTATTGATTTTGGAGTCAAGGGGTCAAAGGTCAAGGTCACATTGACCTTGAAAGCAAAAACAGTTTCCGATCAATAACTAAAGAACCTTAAGGCCTAGGAACTTCAAACTTGGTATGGTGATTAGTCATGACCAGTAGATGACCCCTATTGATTTTGGGGTCAAGGGGTCAAAGGTCAAGGTCACATTGACCTTAAAAGCAAAAACGGTTTCCGATCAATAACTAAAGAACCTTAAGGCCTAGGAACGTCAAACTTGGTATGGTGATTGGTCATGATCAGTAGATGACCCCTATTGATTTTGGGGTCAAGGGGTCAAAGGTCAAGGTCACATTGACCTTGTAGGTAAAAACGGTTTCCGATCAATAACTAAAGAACCTTAAGGCCTAGGAACTTCAAACTTGGTATGGTGATTGGTCATGATCAGTAGATGACCCGTATAGATTTTGGGGTCAAGGGGTCAAAGGTCAAGGTCACATTGACCTTTTAATTAAAAACGGTTTCTGATCAATAACAAAAGAACCCTTAGGCCTAGGAACTTCAAACTTGGTATGGTGATTGGTTATGACCAATCAGATGACCCCTATTGATTTTGGCGTTAAGGGGTCAAAGGTCAAGGTCACATTGACCTTGTAGGTAAAAACGGTTTCCGATCAATAATGAAAGAACCCTTAGGCCTAGGGACTTCAAACTTGAGATGGTGATTGGTCATGACCAGTAGATGACCCCTATTGATTTTGGAGTCAAGGGGTCAAAGGTCAAGGTCACATTGACCTTGAAAGCAAAAACGGTTTCCGATCAATAACTAAAGAACCTTAAGGCCTAGGAACTTCAAACTTGGTATGGTGATTGGTCATGACCAGTAGATGACCCCTATTGATTTTGGAGTCAAGGGGTCAAAGGTCAAGGTCACATTGACCTTGAAAGCAAAAACAGTTTCCGATCAATAACTAAAGAACCTTAAGGCCTAGGAACTTCAAACTTGGTATGGTGATTAGTCATGACCAGTAGATGACCCCTATTGATTTTGGAGTCAAGGGGTCAAAGGTCAAGGTCACATTGACCTTGAAAGCAAAAACAGTTTCCGATCAATAACTAAAGAACCTTAAGGCCTAGGAACTTCAAACTTGGTATGGTGATTAGTCATGACCAGTAGATGACCCCTATTGATTTTGGGGACAAGGGGTCAAAGGTCAAGGTCACATTGACCTTAAAAGCAAAAACGGTTTCCGATCAATAACTAAAGAACCTTAAGGCCTAGGATCTTCAAACTTGGTATGGTGATTGGTCATGATCAGTAGATGACCCCTATTGATTTTGGGGTCAAGGGGTCAAAGGTCAAGGTCACATTGACCTTGAAAGCAAAAACGGTTTCCGATCAATAACTAAAGAACCTTAAGGCCTAGGAACTTCAAACTTGGTATGGTGATTGGTCATGAGCAGTAGATGACCCCTATTGATTTTGGGGTCAAGGGGTCAAAGGTCAAGGTCACATTGACCTTGAAAGCAAAAACGGTTTCCGATCAATAACTAAAGAACCTTAAGGCCTAGGAACTTCAAACTTGGTATGGTGATTGGTCATGACCAGTAGATGACCCCTATTGATTTTGGAGTCAAGGGGTCAAAGGTCAAGGTCACATTGACCTTGAAAGCAAAAACAGTTTCCGATCAATAACTAAAGAACCTTAAGGCCTAGGAACTTCAAACTTGGTATGGTGATTAGTCATGACCAGTAGATGACCCCTATTGATTTTGGGGTCAAGGGGTCAAAGGTCAAGGTCACATTGACCTTAAAGCAAAAACGGTTTCCGATCAATAACTAAAGAACCTTAAGGCCTAGGAACGTCAAACTTGGTATGGTGATTGGTCATGATCAGTAGATGACCCCTATTGATTTTGGGGTCAAGGGGTCAAAGGTCAAGGTCACATTGACCTTGTAGGTAAAAACGGTTTCCGATCAATAACTAAAGAACCTTAAGGCCTAGGAACTTCAAACTTGGTATGGTGATTGGTCATGATCAGTAGATGACCCGTATAGATTTTGGGGTCAAGGGGTCAAAGGTCAAGGTCACATTGACCTTTTAATTAAAAACGGTTTCTGATCAATAACAAAAGAACCCTTAGGCCTAGGAACTTCAAACTTGGTATGGTGATTGGTTATGACCAATCAGATGACCCCTATTGATTTTGGCGTTAAGGGGTCAAAGGTCAAGGTCACATTGACCTTGTAGGTAAAAATGGTTTCCGATCAATAATGAAAGAACCCTTAGGCCTAGGGACTTCAAACTTGAGATGGTGATTGGTCATGATCAGTAGATGACCCCTATTGATTTTGGGGTCAAGGGGTCAAAGGTCAAGGTCACATTGACCTTGAAAGCAAAAACGGTTTCCGATCAATAACTAAAGAACCTTAAGGCCTAGGAACTTCAAACTTGGTATGGTGATTGGTCATGACCAGTAGATGACCCCTATTGATTTTGGAGTCAAGGGGTCAAAGGTCAAGGTCACATTGACCTTGAAAGCAAAAACAGTTTCCGATCAATAACTAAAGAACCTTAAGGCCTAGGAACTTCAAACTTGGTATGGTGATTAGTCATGACCAGTAGATGACCCCTATTGATTTTGGGGTCAAGGGGTCAAAGGTCAAGGTCACATTGACCTTGTAGGTAAAAACGGTTTCCGATCAATACCTAAAGAACCTTAAGGCCTAGGAACTTCAAACTTGGTATGGTGATTGGTCATGATCAGTAGATGACCCCTATTGATTTTGGGGTCAAGGGGTCAAAGGTCAAGGTCACATTGACCTTGTAGGTAAAAACGGTTTCCGATCAATAACTAAAGAACCTTAAGGCCTAGGAACTTCAAACTTGGTATGGTGATTGGTCATGATCAGTAGATGACCCGTATAGATTTTGGGGTCAAGGGGTCAAAGGTCAAGGTCACATTGACCTTTTAATTAAAAACGGTTTCTGATCAATAACAAAAGAACCCTTAGGCCTAGGAACTTCAAACTTGGTATGGTGATTGGTTATGACCAATCAGATGACCCCTATTGATTTTGGCGTTAAGGGGTCAAAGGTCAAGGTCACATTGACCTTGTAGGTAAAAACGGTTTCCGATCAATAATGAAAGAACCCTTAGGCCTAGGGACTTCAAACTTGAGATGGCGATTGGTCATAATCAGTAGATAACCCCTATTGATTTTGGGGTCTAGGGGTCAAAGGTCAAGGTCACATTGACCTTGTAGGTAAAAATGCTTTCGGATCAATAACTTAAGAACCCTTATGCCTAGGAACTTCAAACTTGGTATGGTGATTGGTCATGACCAGCAGATGACCTATTGATTTTGGGGTCAAGGGGTCAAAGGTCAAGGTCACATTGACCTTGTAGGTAAAAACGGTTTCCGATCAATTAACTAAGAACGCTTAGGCCTAGGACCTTCAAACTTTGTGTGATGATTGGTCATGACCAGCAGATGACCCCTATTGAGTTTTAGGTGAAGGGGTCAAAGGTCAAGGTCACATTGACCTTTTAAGTAAAAACGGTTTCTGATCAATAACTCAAGAACGCTTAGGCCTAGGAACTTCAAACTTGGTATGGTGATTTGTCATGACCAGCAGATTACTCCTATTGATTTTGGGATCAAGGGGTCAAAGGTCAAGGTCACAATGACCTTGTATGTAAAAACGGTTTCTGATCAATAACTAAAGAACGCTTCGGCCTAGAAACTTCAAACTTGGCATGGTGATTGGTCATGACCAGCAGATGACCCCTATTGATTTTGGGGTCAAAGGTCAAGGTCACATTGACCTTTTAAGTAAAAACGGTTTCTGATCAATAACTCAAGAACGCTTAGGCCTAGGAACTTCAAACTTGGTATGGTGATTTGTCATGACCAGCAGATTACTCCTATTGATTTTGGGATCAAGGGGTCAAAGGTCAAGGTCACAATGACCTTGTAAGTAAAAACGGTTTCTGATCAATAACTAAAGAACGCTTCGGCCTAGAAACTTCAAACTTGGCATGGTGATTGGTCATGACCAGCAGATGACCCCTATTGATTTTGGGGTCAAAGGTCAAGGTCACATTGACCTTGTATGTTAAAACGGTTTCCGATCAATAATAAGAGAACCCTTAGGCCTAAGAACTTCAAACTTGGCATGGTGATTGGTCATGACCAGCAGATGACCCCTATTGATTTTGGGGTCAAGGGGTCAAAGGTCAAGGTCACATTGACCTTGTAGGTAAAAACGGTTTCTGATCAATTTACTAAAAACGCCTAGGCCTAGGAACTTCAAACTTTGTATGATGATTGGTCGTGACCAGCAGATGACCCCTATTGAGTTTTGGGTCAAGGGATCAAAGGTCAAGGTCATGACCAGTAGATACTTTATAACCCTTATTAATTGTTTGATCACTGGGTCAGACGTCATGCATAATAACCTTATCACATGACTAATTGGCTGCTGATAGGGGGCATACATGTTTTACAAACATATCTTGTTAATATAGACGTTCATCCATTGGGGTCACGCAAGCCAAATATCTACCCTGTGAGTCTTTTCTTGAAAATTTTACAGACGTTCAATCTGGTCCTGTCGAAGAAAAAATGCTGCCGTTGTAGGCAGATACTTATTTTAAATGCTGCCGTCGATGGCAGAAATACCATGACAGTGGCTAACATTCTGACAGAAAATCAAGGTCAATCTTTTATCAATTCCTCTATTCCTTGCGCACTTCTAGTCGGAATTGAGACGTTAAAATATCATTTCTAATATTTTCTCAAGATAGAAAAGTAATTAATGCGGTATGTGCATCGAAAAAGCTTTTTAGCAACAAGCAGATATAATACAAAATGTGATGATTCAGTACGACTAATTTGCACTATAAAAAGAGCAATTAACATGAAGAAATTTATTTTTCTATATTCATGCATGTGTGCTTGATCTGTTGTGTCTGTCAGTGACATGCATACAATACCATATGTATCTTAAGTTTAGCAGCGCATAATTCACTGCCTTTTCAAGACATAACGCCATTTGCATAATACAGCTGTAACTTCAGTAAGTGGATATTCATTTGCTAACATATGACATTATTTTCTCGAGGTTATAATGTTCATCGCTTTATGACATATAAAATCTTAAATTTACGCAGTTTAGGTAGGTAGGTAGGTGGTCACTTTTCTCAAACGTAAAACATTGTTTAGGTTAAATAGGGTATTTTGTCACTGTTTGAGGCCTCAAAAGGGGGACAATTAATGGAACTGTGACTTGTGTTCACGTAAAATGAAACGTCACTTTAACATTAGACAAACAGTACTTGTCAAATATTGTACATGTACATAAGAAGGGAGATATAAACGACTTAATCCCCATCTATAATGGTGTAATTTCATTTTTGGATATTGAAGGAAATATATATACTGGTACTGTCCAACAATATTGATCTGGCACTTCATTAACTTTCGAAAAGATCATTGGATAAACACTGGTATCTAACGAATATATTAATATACTTGTAAGTTTCACACGTCAGTGCGATGCGGTGTGTTGGTATAGATCTGAAGGTCTCTGGTTCTATTCTTAGCCAACACCACGATATGAAGTTTCTTTTTTCCCCTTTTTGAGGCCGGGGGTGGCTTTACTAGCAAGAATTAATTTGAAACCGTTTTACTACATGTGTTTTATAGAATCCTTTTTAGTTTTTTATTCACAATTATATTTGTATTATTGTCATATTCTTACCACTTCCCTATTGTGGCTGATTTGTGCCATTCGTGTTTTCGCCCCACGACACCGACAAGCGAATAGTCAAGAATTTTCAAGTTAAAGTGGCTTAAATTTAAGAAATAAAACGGGGCCGCTAATTAACGTTTATTCGCCAGCGAAAAATCGATTATTAACAAGAAACGGATTCCCCTTGGACTAATACCGGTGTATACTTTAACCAAAATGTTACCTCGTTATTAAAGGCCCATTATGCCTCAACCATTTTTTCTCAAAAGCCTTTAATGATTGGTGTTCGGCTGTAGTTTCCAAAATGTAACTCGTTGGCCAAGTACATGAATTATCTTTTTAATCTATTGCTGTTTGGCAATAAGTACAGTTAAAGTGAATTAGTACTGTCGATTCAAATATGATCGAGAATGGGAAATCTTAAATTTAAAAGTACATAGGGGTGGCAGGAAAAAAAACCATATACGAAAACGCATTACCAGGAAAACAGGTGCTTGAATATTATCTGGTCTGACAGTGTAGTGGTTAAGGAGCTTGTTTTGCATGCGGACGGTCGTAATTTGAAATCCCATAACGGATAATACTATTGGTCTTTTTTACTTGCTATTTCATTTACATGTATATATATTTTCAATGTTTTTATTCACGAGAATGCATAGGCATATATAATAAGTTCCAATTTAATTCAATTCAACAATTAAAACCATGCCTTCAACCTCTGTGGCAAACTCAGTCGCGCTGGCATGTTCGTCTCCAGTGCTAAGAGAGTACCTCAATAGGGGATTACCACGGAGAAATGAATAGTGAGGTTTTCATCCAGTGGCTTACTCAAAAGTTAACCCTTAATCTTCCAGCACACACTGTCGTGGTAATAGACAACGCACCTTATAACACTTTTGCGATGACAAGTTTCTAACGAAATCAAATACAAAAGTGTGATGACGTCTTTCTTACAGCGCCATAACATACACCTCAATCAAACAGCTTAGGACTCGCGTGCTCACACTTAATAGATAATTTTCGTCTCACTTGTAGCACAAAAGCTCAGTTGAATTGTATTAAACACGAGATTTCATAATCTCGTATTTGGCTGAAATGATTGATTTTTGATATAATTTTTACTTATAAGATAAATGTACTATTATTTTCGTCTTTTCGAGACAGTAATGGTTTCCGTAATTGTCGAATAGAAGTTTGTTTATCATGTTATTTATATGCATGACGCACATTTGAAAGTTACCCGTGCATTGAAAAAAATATCATTAAAAAAATGGAAATGGTATTTGAACCGGCACCAGTATAGTTGATAGACCAGCAAGCTACCACTACACTACAATGTCTCACTGTAAATAGTATGCCCAATAAGTATTACCATACTATCTATACACACATGACTTATCTTTTTTGAAGTGCACTGATCCATGTTATGTTTACAACGGTTCCGAAATAAATAAACTTCAACAGTATTTTGGATGGAAGTTAAAATACTACTTTGTACTTAGATCCATCTATATAACAAATAATTTTACATTTACCGCTACGTTCTTGGCAGGTGAGCAGTATCTAACATGCTATAAAATCACTATTTTTCATAAGTGCCTGTTTCTAAAGAAGTTAAATTTATTCATTTCTGAGGCGTAATGTGCCTTGAGATGAATGCGGATTCCACACAGCTACGAGACAAACAGTTCAGGTTTATTGTGTTCAGCACATATCTTTAACGCAATGACAGGACTCATACATGTATATAATTTATTGAGATCTAGCAGAAATTGATTGCATATGTTATTGCTTAACAAATGTGAAAAATAATGATAAAGACCTACAATGGCAAGGCCTGAAAGAACGCAGTCCCCAAAACATAACACAGCAACATCGGCAAGGTACCGAGTAAGGCACTCAAGTCCGTGTTCGGAAAGCTACCTTTTCTTCGAAAGCTTAACAGCAGAATTATTTTCGTTTTTTTTTTCTCAGTGTCTTTATGTGCATGTAGCGGTGCGGAAATTTAGTGGTGTATTCCGATTATTTGGTGGTGTTCTACCATATCACAAAAATATATATAAACAACTGATCTTACGTATCGCTTCATTAAAAAAAACTAGTTTCAAACCATTGAAAACAAAATACATGTATAAGACATTACAAAGAAGCTGAAAAAAATATATGTGTAATTATAATCTGATTTCTTCAAAATTACACCTGAAAAAATCAATGTATACCCATTATTTACCAACAAAATTATACATTATTGACGAATAAAGCAGAGACCATTTCATCAGTAAAAAAGACGGCCATATTTACCGACAGTTTAAGTGTTTTACAATCAATTCAATCTGGACACTCAAAAAATCAACCGGCCATGTGTAATAATATATTAAAGAAAGCATCCCTTATACGCTCATTAGAATATGAATTAATATTAGTCTGGGTATCAAGTAACGTCGGAATTACAGGGAACGAACGAGCAGACAAATGTGCAAAACAAGCCAGTCTCAACGGAGACACGTGCGATTCGCGAAGTTTAT